>NC_069504.1:1007704025-1007791525 GCF_027579735.1 Bombina bombina | reverse complement strand
TAGAAGACAGTAGCCATGGCTTTTTTATTTTACAATAGTGCATTGTTTTAGCTTTACACTATGTAAAACATGTTTTTTAAAAATGCTAACATTGCGTAAAAGTAAATATACGCACACATAAACACACATACATATATACATATACATGCATATACAAACATACTCATGCATACATAAATACACACATACATAAAGAAAGAGATGTGCCACAAAATGATATCAACGAACCCCAATCATTCAAACACTGTACAGAGATATTTGAAATACAACAATAACCTGCTGGAGTAGAATAATCCATGAACTCTTCCTATCGTAGATAAAAAGTTGAAGTTTATTATAGCAGTTTAAAAGCACAATGCCGCCATAATAAAACAAGTGTATAGCTAGGTCTTACGCGTTTCGGTGTAAGCCTTATTCATAGACCATATTGCACTAGTGTTAACACACACATTATAAAAACTAAAACCAATCTGATTGGTAGATTAAATTATGCCTTTTTAAGTAACTGCTCTATTTGTTACAAGATTTTACACATAATATATAATAAATAATACACTGATTTGTATTTGTTAAATTGAATGTTACATTTGAAATTTCGAATGTGGATATTCGATCTAATTATGAACATTCGAAAACTAAAGTAAAATTCAAAAACTGTAAATAACATTTGATTACTGAATTTTAATGGATTAACATTCAATTGTCCAAAACGAAATGTCCACAGGACTATTCATTCTACCATGTGAATTGCACTTTCAATACATTTGCCCATCTCTAGGCTCATATGCTAATTTCTAAGCCCTTGAAGGCTGCCTCTTATCTCAGCGCATTTTTACAGTTTTCACAGTCAGACAATGATAGTTCATGAGTGTGTCATATAGGTAACATTGTGCTAACACTCGCTGGAGTTGTTTCTAAGTCAGCACTGATTGGCTAAAATGCAAGTCTGTCAAAAGAACTGAAAAAAGGGGGCAGTCTGCAGACGCTAATATACAAGGTAATCACAGAAGTAAAAATATATTAATATAACAGTGTTAATTATGCAAAATGGGGAATATATAATAAAGGGATTATCTATCTTTTTAAACAATAACAATTTTGGTGTAGACTGTCCCTTTTAGTAATATATTTTTAAGTATGTTGACTACATCAAAAACAAATGTGTCCACCCTGCTATACATTTAAAAAAAAGGCTAATTTCTAGGCATGTGCATTTGGAGGTTTCCGATGCCTCTGAATGAGGAAGAAGGCAGCCACTTGCAATGTTCGGCTCTTTTCGGAGTCGGATTTCAGCTTGTGAAAGTGCAACACAATAAGATCTGGATTTGCACAGATCTTGGCGTATTGCACTTTCACAAGCTGAAATCCACAAACGGTTGCCTTCTTCCGAATTCAAAGGCATCGGAAAACTCCAAACGCACATGCTTAATAATGAGCATTATTTTATGTATAGCAGGTGTTTTCACACCTGTGTTTGATGGTTAGGAAACAGCAATTATTGGGGAACCACATACTCATTTTTAGGAGTCAGAGAAGGGCTTTGTATACATGTGCAATAATACAAACCTAAAGTAACATGTAAAGAGCTATGGCATGTTAATTCAAACCGTTTGTCAAGCCCTGAGCTATGGATTAACAAAAACCCAAATACATTAATTAAGTGTTGGTGTGACATATGACCATAAAGTAATCTCTGTATAGACATTAGTATTGGACATGCTACAATAATTGTAGAGTCTGTATAAATATTACTAGCAACAGTGTTGTGCAGAAACCTTTGAAGAAGCAGCAGCTATTCTATGAATTCCATTGGGAACCAGCCAGCAAGACATATGATTGGCTAAGCTCTGCAGGCCACACCCTATCCATACCTGAGAGGCATAGAATTACATGGAACTATAGAAAAACTCTCTGGTTTCTAACACAAGTACCAAAGGCAAGAGTCACAACTCTTCACATAGCTACAGAATGACTTAGTAGACACATGGGTACAATAAAAGTATATATAAAACTAAGAGACCTACACTGATATATATCATGTGAATTAACAACACTGCAGGACTGACAAAAGGCACCGTGACTCAGTTCTGCAGAACTGCCTGCAGGAACCTGGGAAGGCACATGTAATACCTATAACTTGAATGAGATAAATAAATATGAGTTTTGAATGATAAATCTGACATCTATATTATAATTGCGTTTGTAATGCGTCTGTTGGTGTCGCCAGTTGCGCATGCATCCTCAAAGGAATGTTGCAGCCAAAAGAATCCCCCTGGATGCAGCGATTCCAAAATGGCAGGGTGGTGAAAGAATCCACCTGCCATTTTAGGAATCCACCTGGATGCAGCGTTAGGCAAACCCAAAGTCTTAAAAAAAAAAACATGCAGCCGCTTGCACGAAATAACGAAAAAACACGTAACTGCATGCAAGAAATAAAAAACACATAACCGCCCTCATGAAGTATAACAAAAAAAAACTAACCTCCCGCACAAAGTATTAACAAACACCGAAACCGCAAACCCCCACATCGCAAAATAATAAAGTAATTAACCCCTAATCTGCAAATAACGTAATTAAAATATTAACCGCCAACCCCCACATCTCAATAAACCTAATTAACCTATTAACCCCTAAACTGCCATACCCCCACATCACAATAAACCTAATTAACCTATTAACTCCTAAACCGCCAACCCCCCACAATGCAAATAACTAATTTAATTACTAAGCCCCCTAACCGAACACCCTCTAAATTAACCCTAATACTAAGTTACACTCAAATAAAACATAACATTAAATTACAAAAAAAATTCTAAAATTACAAAAAATAAAAAAAACTCTAAAATTACAGAGAAAAATAAACAAAATTATCAAAAATAAAAAAATGAAACCTAATCCCTATGAAAATAAAAAAGCCCCCCAAAATAAAAACAACCCCTAAACTACCAATAGCCCTTAAAAGGGCCTTTTGTAGGGCATTGCCCTAAGTTAAAGAGCTCTTTTCCATTTAAAAATTACTAAATCCCCCCTAACAGTAAAAAACCCCCACCCACCAAATCTCCCAAAATTAAAAAAAACTAACCCTAAAAAAAACTAAACTACCCATTGCTCTTTTACTTAGGGCAATCAGCTCTTTTCCAGCCCATTAAATCCCTAATCTTAAAAAAAAAAAAAATCCCAACACTAAGCCCCAAATAGGTACTCACCATTCCGTTCCATCATCTTCTATCTTTTATCTGTGTGAAGTGAAGGCAGCACGGAGCGAAGGTGCGGAGCTGGCTTCCCTAAAGCATGGCTCCTTAACGGCGGTCCTCTGCGGCGGCTGTGTGTACATATATATAATTATATATATATATATATATATATATATACACAGTATATATATATATATATATATATATATTGTACCAAAATACCATTATATATATATATATATATATATATATATATATATATAAATATGGATTTATGAATAAATAGAACATATTCAGCTATGTGCTGAACATTGGAATGTAAAATATTCATTTTCCTGCTGAATTAGCACACATCGGAGTGTGGTGCTTTGCTCCATTCACTTCTATGGGGGATAGGTTATCATGCACGCCATATTGTAACTTCAGCTTTTTGCGTGTCGGGTTAGCACAAGAGCGATAATTTTTACTTTCAACTCATAATACCAGTGCAACCCGATGCACACAAAAAGTTTACTTCTAGCGCAATTAGCACTCTAGCAAAAGCACTAAATAGCGCTTCACTTGTAATCTGCCTTTAAGCACCCTGTTGATGTGTATACATGTGTTGACAGTCTACAGATCTGAACACTCAGCCTACAGATCTTTAGAAAAGCTGGATTGTTTCTCAAAGCTTGGGTCGTGGTGAATCTGCAGTGAGTCAACTTCCTCCTTTATTAGGTTTTACCCCTACAGCCCTCTGACACAATACGGAAGGCTGTCAAAAATAAAGATCTTCAAAGGTTAATTTGTTATTTATTTTTTAAGTGCAAAAGTCCCCTGGTCACTAAGTAGTAAAATACAACTGATTTTATATTCCCTATTATTGCAATCATTCACTTCTCCAATATATACATTTTCTGTGTTTCAATGTCTTTGGAATATATATGAACAACATATTTATATTTTTTAAAGGGTTGACAGAGAATGGGATTTGTCATTACCTATCATATAGTAAACCACAGAGATAACTTTGACAGCTTCTAGAGTGCCTTAAAGTCTTATCTTTTGGGGAAGAAAATTCCTTTTACTAACCCAAGGTTTATTCGCACCAGGCTGGCTACAGAAATAAGCTTCTTACTTCTGATGTTCCACAATATTCTTTAAGTGACCCAGTTTGTTCACTAACCATTAAAATACTTTTAAAGCTTTGAATCAATGTGTGCTCTACACTTGTTAACAGCTTTCAATAGCTGGGGTGTGATCACAAAGGCTCTGAATATCAGTAGTAAACACTATATTGAAGAATTTTATGTCACTCTTTGGGAAGCTCCAACTATTTCCGTACCAGTCGATTTCATTCATTATAAAACCACAGCACTTATCTTACATCTTGTTTACGAGTATTTACAGAGTTGTTGTTGTTGTAGCAACAAGCTTTTCTGGTGACAATGGGCATAGTAAAACTGTGCTTCCATGAAAGCATTCTCTCATTTCTCCTCCCAACACATAAAAAAGAAAAATGATATCTACATATATTCACCTAGATTACAAGTGTAGCGCAAAAATATTAGTGCTATTAATCACTAACACCTCTCAAGTTAAATCAATAGAGCTCTTATTCGTGCCTTCATATTACAAGTCAAAAGCCTTGTGTATGCTTACATATGGTGGATGGATAGTTGGGCCGCACTAAATCGCTTACCTTATACTTCTTGGAGGCGAGGTACAAAACTCAGGTCCTGTTAACCTGAAGGTGCACTTAGCCGAGGATGTGGTAAAAAATAGAAGAAATAATTTTGCTCTTTACACAGTATAAAATGATTTATGTATGTATATATATATTAATATATTAATAGAAAAAGTTTGTTGACAGTGATTTAAAGGGCTATGGTATGGTATGGTATATGACACAGTGTTTAACTGGTAAGGTCTCATAATTAATATATGTTTGTCTGGATTTGTATGTTTGTATGTGTCTGTGTATGTATATAAATGTGTGTGTACATATGTATGTAAATGTATGTTTGTATGTATGTGTGCACATACATATGTACACATACACTTGCACACATACATATATACTACTGGGCCCTTCCCAGTCAAACACCTTGTCATATACCATATCTATTTAAATACGTATACAATATTATCTTATGCCATACATCTTGGGGACTAACTAACTTCAGTAAGTTAGTGGCAAAACATCAGCTCATATCTTAAAAGGGACATTCCGTACAAAATTGAAAAATAGTTCTAATAAGAGCTATCAACTGTTTTCAGGAAGGGCTTTTACTGTGCATGTGAAGCATAGCTAAATATGCTTCAAGCACCAGTATTGTTAACTGTATATCTGCTCAGATAAGTGGCACCCAGAGGCAGAAGTTGTTTTCACTTTCTGCGATTGAGAATTTTTTAGTGAATTTTTTTCTGCAGTTCATTTTTAAATAAAATTCAATTTTAAATTAGGCAGTTACACTAAAGCACCAGTTCAAATGCAATGTGTTGGTTAACTGGAGAATAAAGACATTTTTTAAGTTTTTTTAATATGGTGCAGTAGTTGAAAATTGCATTGCAAATTAGCTGCAGACAAAAAATAAATTGTAAAGTTTCTCTTGAATAAATTTGTTTATTTTTGTCTTGGTCTAACATAGAAATTTAGTAATTAAAAAGTGCATTCCTCATACGAATGTCTTAAATTCAGAAAAAAACTGCTTTGCAGACTGGAGAAAAGCCAGGGTGCGGGACTGAAAAAAATCTGAAAGCCAGCCAACAATAAATGCACTGCTGCTTTCCAGAGCTACTTCATATGACTGTTCACTTCAAACAGCACTTTGCTCCAGATGCACTAACCCTGTCCGCCTGCTCTGATGTGGCGGACAGGAATCGCCAGAATTCAACCCGATCGAGTATGATCGGGTTGATTGACACCCCCCTGCTGGCAGCTGATTGGCCACTAGTCTGCAGGGGGCGGCGTTGCACCAGCAGCTCTTGTGAGCTGCTGGTGCAATGCTGAATACGGAGAGCGTATTGCTCTCCGCATTCAGCGATGTCTGTCGGACCTGATCCGCACTGTCGGACCAGGTCCAACAGACATTTCATAAATAGGCCCCAAAATCTCCACTAGCTTACAACAGATACACTTAGCTTTGGTAGAACTGTGTTCAGGCAGCATGGTTCCTACAGCAGCTTCTGAGACAGGATCAGATTGAGACATCTTGTAAATGTAAAAGAAAAAATAACATTTAAACAGAAATATCTTATTTCCACATATAGCAGTTTCAGGAATGGGAAAAAATGCAAATGCTAAAATTGACAAAAATGCAAATAGCATAGCCCTCTGAGCATAAAGAAGGCAAGGAGCATATAGCAAGTGGGAAAATAAAAAACTAAAAAATTTTGGCACTAAGTATGACGCACAACGCAAAAGGAAGTTGAAATTTTTAACAAACACAATTTTGCGCCAAACAATCTAGCGTCAACTAAGACGCAGGAAATGATGAACTTGCATCATTACAGACGCACATTTGGGCCAAAAAATTGTAGCGACAAGAATGACGCAATAAATAACAGCATTTTGCGCCCTCGCGAGCCTAATCTGCCCGCAAGTTTTCAAAGAAAAAAACAAGTCAAATTGAAAAAAGACTATACCCCAGGTAAGACAAACTTCCTAAAACATGATTCCCATAACGAAACTGCCAGACTGCAAAGGGAAATACACATAGACCTGACTCATGGCAAATATAAGTAAAATACATATATTTAAAACATTATATTAATACATAAAGTGCCAAACCATAGCTGAGAGTGTCTTAAATAATGATACATACTTACCGAAAGACACCCATCCACATATAGCAGATAGCCAAATCAGTACTGAAAACTATCAGCAGAGGTAATGGTATATAAGAGTATATTGTCAATCTGAAAAGGGAGGTAGGAGATGAATCCCTTTGACCGATAACAGAGAACCCTTGAAAAGATTTCCCGCAAGGGAAATCATAAAATTAATAGATGATACTCCCTTCATATCCCTTTTACAAACACTGTACTCTGAGAGGAATTGGTCTTCAGAATGCTTAGAAGCGCTTATCATAGAAGAAATCATAAAACTCAAGCGCAAACTTACTACACCACCTCCATAGGAGGCAAAGTTTGTAAAACTGAATTGTGGGTGAGGTGAGGGGTGTATTTATAGGCATTTTGAGGTTTGGGAAACTTTGCCCCTCCTGGTAGGATTGTATATCCCATACGTCACTAGCTCATGGACTCTTGCCAATTACATGAAAGAAATGTAAATAAGGTTGAACTCTCAAGGCACCGCTAAGGTATCTATCAGCTCTGCATGGGGATCCCTGGACCACGACCCGTATCTGGTTAGCTTGAAGTTGAGTCTGAATGCCATGAGATCTATCTCCGGCGTCCCCCATCTGTTGCAGATCTCCTCGAAAAGCTCGGAATGGAGAGACAATTCCCCTGGATGAAATGATTGTCTGCTGAGAAAATCTGCTTCCCAGTTGTCCACACCCGGAATGTGGATCGCTGATAGAGAATAGTTGTGGGTCTCCGCCCACTCCAGAATCCGAAAAACTTCCCTCATGGCTAGAGGGCTTCTCGTTCCCCCTGATGGTTGATGTAAGCCACCGAGGTAATGTTGTCCGACTGGAATCTGATGAATCGGGATGACCCCAGGGAGGGCCAAGCCCTCAAAGCATTGAACATCGTTTGAAGTGCCAGAATATTGATTGGTAGAATTGATTCCTCTCGAGTCCATTTGCCCTGTGCCTTCCTGGCACCCCAAACAGCTCCCCATCCTGACAGACTTGCGTCCGTGGTCACAATTTCCCAGGATGGGCTCAAGAAGGATGTCCCCTGAGACAGATGTCCCGGACTGATCAACCAAGAGAGGGATTCCATTGTTTGGTTGTCCAGAGAGATCTGAGTGATTGCCATTCCATTGTCTAAACATGCATAACTGAAGAGGTCTGAGATGGAACCTGGCATATGGGATGACATCTATGCTGGATACCATGAGCCCAATCAACTCCATACACCTATGGCCTTGAGGAGGTCTGAAGGGCAAGACAGCTGGACGCAATCTTGCAACATCTCTGCTCTGTCAGGAATATCTTCATGGATATGGAATCTATTATCATACCCAGGAATTCCACTCTGTTGCTGGGAACCAGGGAACTCATTCCTACATTTATCTTCCATCCATGAGATTGAAGGAGAAGAGCCCTTGAATAGTCCTCCTCGAGACTGCAGGATGGAGTCTGTACCAGGATGTCGTCCAGATAAGGGGCTACTGTGATACCTCTGGCTCTCGCCACCGCAAGCAGTGCTCCCAGAACCTTTGTAAAGACTCTTGGGGCAGTCGCCACACTGAATGGTAGGGCCACAAACTGGAAGCAAAACAGGCAGCAAAACTTGTCAACGCTGATTGCTAATGGAGCTGTTAATCTGAGTCGGGATGGTTTTGCAGAAAGACTCTCTCTGCATCTCTGGACTCTAACTTTCACCCATGCTCTCACTGAGAGGCTGACAGGATTACTTAAAACTCCAGTCCCATTGCGAAGAGTACTACCCTCCATAAGAAACTACTCTGAATCTTCCAACACTTCTCTCCCAACCTCCTGTGACGAAAGGCAAAGAATGACTGGGGGATGAGGGGAGTGAGGGAGGTTATTAAGCCTTTGGCTGGGGTGTCTTTGCCTCCTCCTGGTGGCCAGGTTCTTATTTCCCAAAAGTAATGAATGAAGCCGTAGACTCTCCTCCCATTAAGATGGAAATTGGCCCTACTGGGTCTAAATCCATCTCTGTGTTTTGTGTATTATTATTATTTATTGTTATTTAATAGGTTACAGATTTTGTTATACCAAATGTATTTATAGGTTACTGCATGACAAGTAAAAAGACAGTGTACTATAAACTTTTCTCCCCTTTAATGTGTTCCCCATGAACATGAAGATTATTTAGCTTTATCTTGTCATTTGAAACAGCTGTTCTTGGTTGCTGTATCCCACCTATTAAAATTTCAATACTAAAGTATTGGCTATAAAATGTAAATATAACCATGAGAAGAAATTAAACTCCCAGTGGGAGGTAGGAGAGATAAGTACTAAAATGTTAATTTTCAGTTCTCTCTAAGGGCCCAATGTTAAAAGAATTTGAGATTGCCAGTGAAAAGTTAAAAAGGGTTGAAATCAGTGTATGAAGGCAGTCTTGCCAACAGGCGTTTTACTATACATCTCTGTGGTGTAATGTAAATGACCCCTTTAGACAGTAATACAATTTACATGTGTCAACCAAAACGGAACCCCTTTTGTTACAAAACAATAGTGAAACTCAATACATCTATAGGAGCTGCTGCATTGTGGTTATTCCATCAGTATCAGAAAAGCATTGCTACCCATAGAATTGTATAGTAAAATGCCTCTCTGTGACACTGCCTTCAAACACTGATTTCAGCCCTTTTTAACACTTTGCCTGCAATCTCGATTACAGGAAGGATCCTTTAAATACCGCCATGTCATGATGCTTTTAACATCAGACTCAAGTATACAGACAGAGATAAGACAAGGGGACTGTGTGTGTGTGTGTGTATGTGTATGTATATATATATAAAGAGTGACATGATAAAAATAATGAAGTAAATTTTAATAGGTTAACACCTTGTAGTTACAAGACAGTTCAGTTGTGTTGCTATAAAATAACATATCAGCCAAGTCTTATCATTTTTAAAACAAATTCATATTTATTTGGAAGAGCCATTCCGGGCTTTAGTCCATGGACAATAAGGATAGCCATGGTCATAGGGCTCAATTTTACAATTGTCGAATCATGCCCACTGGACATCGCTGCAGGCGGACCGCATACGCTGTCCGCATATATCACTGCACAAGCAGCAGCTAGCAGGGGCTGTCAATCATTCCATTAGTATCAGATCTTGGTGATTTCAATCCAACACCCTTTATGTCAAAGGTTAAGGAGCAGGGGACTTATGACCGGTGCTTCTTAACATTTGTTTCAGTCCTCTGCTTGATAAACTGAGTCCATAATGTTAATATAAAATGCATTGATTTGCAGTTGTTATCTTATAAAGCCAATTAGGTATAGATATGTAGCAGAGGTAGCCTTGAGAAGCCAGCAGGATGCATTTCAAATTCTTAGTATTATAAATGGCTCAATTTTCAGAGTAAAATTGCATGAAAAGGGAGCAAAATAAGTAATGAAAATATATTGCAGAAGTTGTTTCATTATACATAACTATAGGTTCTATAGCCTCCTGGTAAACATATTCCAGTTTTAAAGGGAAAGTAAGTTAAAATTAAAGGTTCATGATTCAGATAGAGCAGGCAATTATAAACAACTATCCAATTTACTTTAAAATTGCTGTATTCTTTTGGCATTCTTTGTTGAAGAGTAAATCTAGTTAGGCTCATAAGAGCTCAGGAGCAGGCACGTGTCTTTAGTACTCTATGGCAGCAGTATTTGCAACAAAATATAACACTGCTGCTATAGAGTGTTAAGACACGTGCCCGCTCCTGAGCTCTTATGAGCCTTCCTAGATTTACTCTGAGTCCTCAACAAAGGAATATTCAAGTGATTTAATTTTGGGCCACTTTAGATTTTATGCTTAAACATAATTATTCATTTTATTTTCAGAGACTCATATCACCTTACCTATTATATTACCCTTTCCTAACAATGCACACATCTATTTTTAATCACTGTGATTTGTTTTAATGCTAATTTTGACAGTTGAGGCCCAGATTACAAGGGGAGCACAAACATATTAATGCTATTGTGTAGTAACATTGCTTGAGCACAATCAATAGCAATTTTACTTTTGCAATCATATTACAATTTGAACGAAATATGTTAGTGCTTGAGCGAATGTCTAGGGGGTAGATTTAACAAGCAGCGGATGCTGTTTTCTACGGCCAAAGTTTCAGGATCGCCTGAAACGTAAGATAAGAAGCAGCGGTCGTAAGATTTAGTTGGCGGACTGCAATCATCCCGATGTTACAAATGATATATTCTTTGTTTCTTAATTTTGCATATCAACACGTATTTCTCAATCCAACTTCTTTAATTAAATTCTAGGAATGTGTAATTAAAAGTTGTACCTGATGCCGCTTATTTTTCATTTTGAAAAAAAAGGCATCATCATCATTGGTTAATAGGATTGGAATATATATCCTAATTCTTAATCAAATATTCATCCATATTTTTTAAGAGTTCAATGTAAATGTATTCTTTTTTTCTAATATATTACCATGAAACCTCTATTTGGAGTCACATTAATGTATGGGTAATGAAAAATTCTCCCAATTATTATGAGGCTCAGAGCAATTCTATATATTAGAAACAAATGTCCTAGTTAGAGTTAGTGGAGTCATATTATATATTCGGACCAATTATACATAGTTCCTTATATTTATGTCTCAATGTTTGGTGTGGTTCCAGCATGGTCTATGCTCACAGTTACATTTAGAAAAAGGTTATTTTCTGTATAATAAGATACAAGAATAATTATATACATACAAAGGAGGAGGATAAGGGGAAAAAATAGAAAGAAAAAGGACTGATTCTTTTGGTCTCTATATAGTAAAGACAGAGTTCTGCATAATGATTTTTTTTTCAGGGAACCTTACTCATAATTTTAAGTAGGTTATTATTTTCCAGGTTGTACCAATGTTTCTTTAAAAGAGAACTTTAGACAGACAAGCATTGCTAATAACAGGAAGAAAAATATAAATAAGAATAAAGGAGATGATAGGATAACAAATAAACAGGACAAAAATGTCAGTTTTATTACATACAATGAAGGGGCGAAGGAAATTAAACAAATTTTAAAGAAACATTGGTACATCCTGGAAAAGTATGATCTACTTAAAAAACAAACAAATTAACCTAAAATTATTTTTAGAAAAAAAAATAAAAAATGTGAAAAACATTCTAGCACCAAGCCAATAAAAATCCAACAAAATCACTAATACCAACTGGCTGGGAAAAACCGCAATGGGCAAAATGTAACAGATTGAATTGTGTAGCCTCTTTACTACAGCACATTGGGCGCACGACCAGACTCTTCAAGAAAAGACTAATGGAACACATTACAAACATAAGAGAAGGGGTAAAAGCCCATAAACTTTTTGCACACTATAGAACCTTTCATAACAGAGATCCAGTCTGCCTCAAAGGGACTATTTTGGAACATGTACTTAGGAATAAGAGAGGAGACAATAGAGAATTACATCTAAGAAGAAGAGAGACATTCTGGATATATATATTACAGAAACGTATTCCGTACGGGCATAATAAAATTATAGATCTAGATGCATTTTTTCTATAAAGAAATATGATTAACATTTGATTCTATTCTCAATGAATATGTAGGATCTCCCAATATAGACCAGAGATAGTCTAGATGAAGGATGTGGATATACATTTCAGTTATGAACAACCATTAATACCACATATTAAAAGAGTATATTAGTCAATTTCTATCATAAATTGTATCATAAGGAATAAAGCTAGGGATATTGTGAGCTATTTCAAACTGAATATGAGTAAGATTCCCTGAAAAAAATGCAGCACTCTATCTTTTTTATACTATATAGATCCCGATAGAATCAGTCCTTTTTCTTTCTCTTTTTTTTCCCTTATCCTCCTCCTTTGTATGTTGAGAATTTTTCTTGTATCTTATTATGCAGAAAATAACCTTTTTCTAAACGTAACTGTGAACATAGACCATGTTGGAAACACATCAAACATTGACACATAAATATTAGGAATTATGGATAATAAGTCAGAATATATAATATGACTCCAATAACTCCAACTATGACATTTGTTTTAATATATAGAATTGTTTTGAGCCTCATAATAATTGGGAGAATTTTGCATTACCCATACCATAATGTGACTCCAAATAGAGGTTTCATGGTAATATATTAGAAGAAAATAATACATTTACATTGAACTCTTAAAAAATATGGATGAATATTTGATTATGAATTAGGATATATATTCCAATCCTATTAACCAATGATGATGATGTCTTTTTTTTTTAAACAAATTGAGAAATACATGTTGATATGAAAATCCGGGACTAAGAAGCAAAGTATAAATAATGCTTAACATGTAATTGCATTTTAATTATTTTTAACTATATGTATGATAAAGTCTGAGCGTGAATTACATCTATTGATATTGGATAATCTCTCACTAGAACACTTAAATCTCGCAACCCAAATGAGACTAGACCATGTGACATTAGAATATCAATTCGTAGTAATTATCCTGCAAATAGGGAATCCCTGGTTACAACAAGATTCCTGAGTGTGACGTTTGGGTATCCCATGATCGCTTATGACCAATCACTATTCAGCTTCACTCACAGAAGCACGCCGCAGCCTCATTTTAAATTTAGATTTGGCACCCTATTCTTTATTTCTCTGATGAAGAAGGAGCATCTCGCTATAGCCTTTTCGAAACACGTAAGGAGTATTATAAAGACGCTAGCACCCGGGACTTAAATTACCTGATGGGACATGTATGCACTCGTTAAAACAACTTTGAAAGTGTTTATCGTTTTCTATCATTGAGTTTAATGAATACATCATAATAGATTGAGGGTTTTAAATGTGAGCAGAGGAAATACTAAGTGTTGTATATTGTAGAATAAACATACAGTATTACACTATTGGCAATATTTTTCTCTTTTTCAGGATCACCAAGATCATTGAATGCGAATACAACCATATCTCAAGAAGTACCAAAGTGAAGATTATCCAGGTGCCTTGGATGGGCTCTCACTCCATTGTGCGGCAATTACCTCATGAGATTGAGTTATCAGATTGTAAGTAGGAACCCCAGAAGGGCACCTTTACACTTCTGTGTGATTTTTACTCAATATTACCATTATACTAATAGACTTTAGACTTTTTTCTTTGACTGTGTAACAGCTATTTTATATGTGTGTGTAATTCATTCATATACATAATGTAAGTATTAACTTAGGTTGAGTAATAAGCTTTCCAATCAATGTGCCATCCTAAATCTTGCAATCCACATTACTAAATAACAGTAGCTGTATTCATTGCATTGGGAGAATAATTTACAGCACTAAATAGGATTAGTTAGCTTATTGGAAATGTACATAACTTGTACTAAATTACAAACAAGAAAATAAGTTTTGCACTATACATCGCATTTTTACATATATCCCTTTTGAATAATTACAAGCTGTTCATGTTTTATTGGTTATTGATTGCGTGTATAAAAATACCTTTTTAAAAAACAATAGACCTTGAGTGATTATCATATCACAGTTAAGGATTGGATATTAAAGACAGACAATAAAAGCAGATCATAATCTTTAAAAAAGCCATTGTGTGATTGTGTTTAAACGCTGAGTGACATTTGTGCCTTTAAATTTGATTTTAAAATGTTAAGAATCTATGTAATAATAAATTGTTGAAGAGATCCTGAAATTTTATATAAAAAGCGATAATAACCAGCTGGATATAGCTCTGGTAAATGTGAGTACCTGCATTTACCCTTATTAACCTCATCATTAAAGATACAGTAAAATGCGTTGAAAATTTTCTGTTCTCTCTTATTTTCATTTGAGGAACTTTAAAGTATGAACTATACAATGTGACTCGGATATATTTGGGTAGTGTTAATAAGTATCTATTAAAGGACCAGTCAACACAGAAGACTTCTGCTGGCTTCGATGAGGACTTCTGCCCGCTTGAATGAAGACTTCTGCCGCCTGGATGAGGATGGATGTCCGGTCTTTGAAAACTGTAAGTGGATCGTCGGGGGTTAGTGTTAGTTTTTTTTAAGGGTTTATTGGGTGGGTTTTATTTTGAGCTTAGGGTTTGGGCAATGTAAAAGAGCCAAATGCCCTTTTAAGGGCAATGCCCATCCAAATCCCCTTTTCAGGGCAATGGTTAGCTTAGGTTTATTTAGATAGAATTTTATTTGGGGGGTTTGGTTGTGTGGGTGGTGGGTTTTACTGTTGGGGGTTGTTTGTATTTTTTTTTACAGGTAAAAGAGCTGATTTCTTTGGGGCAAAGATAGTTAATGTAGGCTAGGGGTTTTTTATTTTGGGGGGGCTTTTTTATTTTGATAGGGCTATTAGATTAGGAGTAATTCGTTTTTATTTTTGATAATTTCGTTTTTTATTTTGTGTAATTTAGTGTTTATTTTTTTTGTAATTTAGATAATTGTATTTTATTAATTTAATTTATTTTATTTGATTGTAATGTTAGGTTTTATTGTAAGGCAGGTTAGGTTTTATTTTACAGGTAACTTTGTATTTATTTTATCTAGGTAGTTAGTAAATAGTTAATAACTATTTACTAACTAGTCTACCTAGTTAAAATAAATACAAACTTACCTGTGAAATTAAAATAAAACCTAAGATAGTTACACGGTTACTATTATTTATTTTGTAGATAGCTTAGTTTTTTTTTTTTACAGGTAAGTATTTAGTTTTAAATAGGAATTATTTAGGTAATAATTGAAAGTTTAATTTAGATTTATTTTAATTATATTTAAGTTAGGGGGGGGGTTAGGGTTAGACTTAGGGTTAGGGTTACGTTAGGGTTAGGTTTAGGGGTTAATATATTTATTTAGTGTTAGTGATGTGGGAGGCCAGAGGTTTAGGGGTTAATAACTTTAGTATAGTGGCGGCGACATTGGAGGCGGCAGATTAGGGGTTAATAAGTGTATTTAGGTGGCGGCGATATCGGGAGCAGCAGATTAGGGGTTAATAGTTTTATTTAGGTGGCGGCGATGTTAGGGGCGGCAGATTAGGGGTGTTTAGACGTGGTTTTTATGTTAGGGTGTTAGGCTTAAAAAGTAACTTTTTCTTTCCCCAAAAACATCAATGGGGCTGCGTTACAGAGCTTTTTTTCCACGATCGCAGGTGTTAGGCTTTTGTTTTTGCCGGCTCTCCCCACTGAGGTCTATGGGGAAATCGTGCACGAGCACGTCAAAACACTGCTTGTATTTGGGTGAGGTATGGAGCTCAACACCACCATATCGCCCATGCAAGCCGGGTTTTTAAAAACTTGTAATAGCAGCGCTATATGGAGGTGAATAAATGACTCTGAAAACTCGTAATCTAGCTGTTTATTAGGTACACCTTTCTAGTACCAGGTTGGACCCCCTTTTGCCTTCAGAACTGCCTTAATTTTTTGTGGCATAAATTCAACAAGGTGTTGCAATCATTCCTCGGACATTTTGGTCCATATTGACATGATAGCATCACGCAGTTGCTGCAGATTTGTTGTTTGTGCATCGATGATGCGAATCTCCCGTTCCACCACATCCCAAAGGTGGTCACAGTGGAGGCCATTGGAGTACAGTGAACTCATTGTCATGTTCAAGAAACCAGTTTGAGATGATTTGAGCTTTTTCACATGGTGTATTATCCTTCTGGAAGTAGCCATCAGAAGATGGGTACACTGTAGTCATAAAGGGTTGGACATGGTCAGCAACAATACTCAGGTAGACTGTGGCATTTAAATGATGCTCAAGTGGTACTAAGGGGCCCAAAGTGTGGCAAGAAAATATCCCCCACACAATTACACCACCACCACCAGCCTGAACCGTTGATACAAGGCAGGATGGATCCATGTTTTCATGTTGTTTATGCCAAATTCTGACCCTACCATCTGAATGTCGCAGCTGAAATCGAGACTCATCAGACCAGGCAACGTTTTTCCAATCTTCTATTGTCTGATTTTGGTGAGCCTGTGTGAACTGTAGACTCAGTTTTCTGTTCTTAGCTGACAGGAGTGGCACCCAGTGTGGTCTTCTGCTGCTGTAGCCCATCTGCTTCAAGGTTCAACGTGTTGTGCATTCAGAGATGGTATTCTGCATACCTTGGTTGTAACGAGTGGTTATTTGAGTTGCTGTTGGCTTTCTATCAACTTGAATCAGTCTGCTCATTCACCTCTGACATCAACAAGGCATTGTCGTCCACATAACTGCCGCTCCCTGGATATTTTCTCTTTTTTGGACCATTCTTTGTAAACCCTAGAGATGGTTGTGCATGAAAATCCCAGTAAATCAGCAGTTTTTTAAATACTCAGACCAACCCGTATGGCACCAACAACCATGCCATGTTTAAAATCACTTAAATCCCCTTTCTTCCCCATTCTGATGCTCGGTTTGAACTTCAGCAAGTCGTCTTCCCCACTTCTAGATGCCTAAATGCATTGAGCTGCTGCCATGTGATTGGCTGATTAGCTATTTGTGCTACCAAGCAATTGAACAGGTGTACCTAATAAAGTGGCCGGTGAGTGTATGTATGTATATATATACATATATGTGGAGAAACCGGTAGTACCTATTTTTTACCACCTACTGAAGGTACACAAAACATTGACACAAGTAAAAGGTCATCCTATAGTCTCAGGGATTGGATCCCTATTTGAGAATTTGCAGTCTTTACTGCAACCAATAGTATATAAATTACCTTCATTTCTCAGGGACACCAAATACCTGTTAAGAACACTGGAAGATATAAATTGGGGCGACAACATGGGATGGTTGACTGTGGATGTGGTAGGACTCTATTCTATAGAATAGATAGAATAGAATTCTGCAGTGGATTTTATGTTTGGTAGATTGACCAACTATTCCACTGAATTGATTGAATATATTTTAAGGGCCTTGGAATTTCTGTTGACCCAAAATTACTTTGAGTTTGGGGGTACATTCTATCTAAAACAATGAGGAACAGCCATGGGAGCGAAATTTGCACCAGCATATGCAAATATTTTTATGGGCTGGTGGGAGCTTACCCATGTGTATACAGATTTCAATCCATTATCAAAGTTAATTGTGGGTTACAAAATATTTATTGATGACCTATTTATTTGGCAATGGTCAGAGGAGAACAGTACAAATTTTGTTGATTTTCTGAATGGCAACTCAGTGGGCTTAGAATTTACTTCATCCTTCAATAAGGATAAAATACCATACCTAGATGTAATACTGATAGGTAACCCTGCAACTAGGAAAATAGAGACTACACTCTACAGGAAACCAATTTCTACAAATGCATTCTTACATGTAGAAAACTGCCATCTCAAACATACAAGCTATGGCATAGCCAAGAGTCAGTTCCTATGTTTGAGAAGGAATTGTTCTAATGATGACAGCTTCCTGCATGAGAGTGAAATGCTGAGGTCAAGATTTCTTGAACGAGGATATGACTCAGGAACCATCCAAAAAGTACTCAAAGTCTAACTACTATTGAGATCTACTTTATTGGATGATATACCCAAAAGGGAGGAATGTAAAGATAAACCTACTTTTGTAACCACCTACAGTTCTCAATATTATTCGATCTGTAACATAATAACGAAAAATCTTCCAATTTTGTTAGTAGATGATGACCTTAAAGATGAAGTCAAGAACGGCTGCTATTGTGTACCCCATAAAAAATGTTACCATAGGTAATATGGTCTCACCCTCAATGTTGAAGAATCCGGCCCCAAAAAGTAGCTGACTAACTACAAAGGGTCACTTCAAATGTGGTAGAAGCACCTGTAAGGCATGTGGTTATGTGACGGTTGGAAAAATATTCCAGTCACAAGTAACACAGAAGGTATTTTCTCATTGTACAGTGTACAAACTGCAAATCAAATTATGTGATTTATGTGATCACATGCTCACTATGTAAAAAGCAATACGTTTGTTGTACCTCTAGGGAGGTTAGAGAGCGGGTTCGGGCACATATAAATGACAGAGCATGGAAGCTATGCCACAGGTGCATCAAAACATTTTGTTGATGTACATGGTTAAGATATGAGTACATTTTCATGGATGGTTATAGATCAGATACGCAAACGTCCAAGAGGTGGTGAAAGGTTGCGCCAACTTTGCAAAAAGGATTCCTACTAGATTTATGTACTGGAAAATAGACAACCCTTAGGCATGAACATGGAGACAGATATAATTAACTTCTGCTAAAATATATTAAAAAAGCTAATGGCCAGTGTTTTGTATACTAGAAACATTACATATATTGAAAGTTGTTGGTGGATCTTAGTGTCAGCCTTGCAATATAATAAGAGTTTTGGTTAACAATAATTTCTCTATTGCAACAAAGCTAATGACACTATCATTATGTATCAATATTTGAGTTGATGAGATAGACCAATCCTTACATAAGATTGTGTCTAGGGATACTAATTCAAACACCATAACTGTGATAACTTTATATATACCAGTATAGCAGTATTTTTAATCCAGCATAAGGATATGTATATATATGCACAAACAATATTTCTTTACTTCTACATTAGCCAAATAAGGATTTATTTTCTTTATTTTATATATATATATATATATATATATATATATATATATATATATATATATATATATAAAAATCTTAGCTGAGAGCTTGTGAGTGAGTGCTGGGTTTTCTCTGTGTGTTGTATTAATTTGTTTTGTAATTTTCCCTATGGTTCTTGCACCCAGACCTGTCTGGGGTTAACTGCTTGTGGCTCTGGGGACAGCACAGCTTCCTGTGAGTGCCAGTGGCACCCAGGGCACAGCATGTTGCAGGGTCATAGGATGTGTACCCGGTCCGGTATGAGAGTGCAGTTCCCTTCCGTGTTTTGTATATGTCTAGGGTGATTACATATTCCTGTGCACCCTTTTTTTGTTTTCAGTTTGTTTTGATTTGAAAGCTTGCATTGTGTGGCTGTTTTAGGGTCTCAGGTATTGGAGAGGACCTTGACGTGGTACCTGAGCTTGTCCCATTTGGCCAGATGCGGTGACTAACCTTTCCATTTTTGCTTTTAAATCTTAGCTGAGAGCTTGTAAGTGAGTGCTGGGTTTTCTCTGTGTGTTGTATTAATTTGTTTTGTAATTTTCCCTATGGTTCTTGCACCCAGACCTGTCTGGGGTTAACTGCTTGTGGCTCTGGGGACAGCACAGCTTCCTGTGAGTGCCAGTGGCACCCAGGGCTGAGCATGTTGCAGGGTCATAGGATGTGTACCCGGTCCGGTATGAGAGTGCAGTTCCCTTCCGTGTTTTGTATATATATATATATATATATATATATATATATATATATATAATATATAAGTAGAATCCTAGAAAGAAATCCAGGAAGCTCTGGGTCCACTAGCGCTCCAGAAAAAGGGGGTATAAAACCAAATGACCCTTAAAGTTAAAAACAGATCATTATAACTGTAAATGCAGGTGGCTGCAGCTAACCTAAAGCGAGGGGAGATTCTCTGTATCACCCTTCTATGTGTAAATCAAATAGTAAAGAATAAAAGGTAAGCGCTGCCTAGCATAAAAACACAAGTGTAGAAAAATATACACACAATACAAAAATACAATAAATCTAGGGTAAATATAGCACTCCAGATTAAAATAAATGCATAGAATGGAATAATAAAGCAAACAAATAGGAAAGCAATTCCCAAAAAATAATAAAAAACAAAAGAAGAAAAAAAAAACAAAATTCATAAGCACATAGATAGAGACACGAATAAAGTTCATAAAATTCTTGATATTCTTAATTCATCCGGTCACCTCTGATGAAGAAGGCAGACACAAGTCTTACATGCCTTTGAAACGCGTAAGGTGATTTTTTTCTGCTGCTATCGATTGAATGCTTCACTACTGCTGTTATCGGCCCTAACTTGCTTATATGCTCTTGATTTACCTCATTTATTGAGGGTTTACTTGTGAGTAGGCATAATCTACAGGTGTGTTATTTGTCACATTTAATAAAAGGTTAATGCACTCTTAGTGTCCTTTTATTTATGTTTGCATGCCATCCTATCGAGTACCTACCTCACTCTAAGGATTAGAGGATCTGAAAGTTTCTCTACCTGTGAACATTGCAAGGTTTAAAGGGATCATCTCACTCCATACAGAGGCTGTTCCAGACAGTGTGAAACATACAAGTGATTACGTCTTTACTTACCTCATACTGATTGAGGTACATTCAAGTAAGTGCACACCCTTATGGGGACCGGATGAATTAAGAATATCAAGAATTTTATGAACTTTATTTGTGTCTCTATCTATGTGCTTATAAATTTTGTTTTTTTTCTTCTTTTGTTTTTTATTATTTTTTTGGGAATTACTTTCCTATTTGTTTGCTTTATTATTCCATTCTATGCATTTATTTTAATCTGGAGTGCTATATTTACCCTAGATTTATTGTATTTTGTGTATATTTTTCTACACTTGTATTTTTATGCTAGGCAGCGCTTACCTTTTATTCTTTACTATATATATATATATATATATATATATATATATATATATATATATATATATTATTATTTTGAATATATTTTTGGCATATTAGATGCTAAGCGAACAGAAAAAAAGATGGGATAATATTTACGTCACAAGTTTACTCATTGATTGTTTTTGAAAATAAACTCTCTTATATATACATATACAAAGACAAATCCCTGTTAAAAACAAGAAAAGACAGGAGCGCAACTCCGTGCACCAAACAGTACACGGAAGATCTAAGTGTAGATTAAAAATAATTTATTTGGTAAACATCACACAGCAGATTTAAAACATCGAATCAAACACTCACATCGATACCCTCAAACATATGAGGTATGTGCATGCGGTAAAAATATAAAGATTCCCCTTTACTGGTATATATATACATATACATAATAAAAACAATCTTTCCCTTTAATAACAATTTTTTCTGCAGTGCACATACAAATAAATAAATGTATATATTTTTCCTCATTGTTTGTTAGGAAAGGGCATGTAGTAATTCGTGATAAGATACAATGCATTACCTGTCACCTGTTCTCTGTATATCCGATTGGCCTTTTGTGAGACTGCAGGACTAACAGAATGCAATGAATAGGTATTTAAAGTTAGGGTAGTAATGGATCAATATGGTCTATGATTAAGGCAGGAAGCTGAAACGCGTAAGACAGATGATCCGGCTGTGGTCTTACCTTTCTTTTTGCTGTTAGTAGTGCTGTTAGCCTATTAGATGTTGCAATGATGTTCTTAAACGGTCACTGTTTTTCAATAAATTCACTTGGATTTTGAGCCGCTTTTGCATCTTTGGATTTTATATATATATATATATATATATATATATATATATATATATATATATGTGTGTGTGTGTGTGTGTGTGTTTAAAAACTGTTTACATGCATTGATACCTATCTCATGGGGTATGGAGGAGTACAAATGCATGTAAACAGTTTTTAAATACATGAAGACCAGATAGTGGTAGGCATACAGCCTTTATCGTAAATCTTCTACGATTTATTCTTGAAAACAATGTTTTTCAATTTGACAATTCGATTTATAGACAGGTCAGGGGGACAGCCATGGGAGAAGTATGTGCGCCAACATATGCATGTCTCCACTTGGGGGCATGGGAGTTGGATGTCTTTGAACAGTTCAGTGAGACATTTGACTCCCATGTGTCCCTTTGTATTAGATATGTGGATGATGTTTTCATGCTATGGAATGCCCCCCTGGCCTGTCTTCATGATTTTGACTCACAATTGAACAGAAACAATCGCAATATCTTTCTTACATATGCACATAGTGAAAAAGAATTGCATTTTTTAGATATTTCCATCAAAAAAGAAGACAACCATATTTCCACAGAAAACTATCGTAAAAATACAGCCACAAACAACCTTCTTGAAGCATCTAGTTGCCATCCAGAACCCCTTAAAAATGGCATTCCATATGGCCAGCTTCTAAGGCTAAAAAGAAATTGTTCCTCAACAACAAAGTTTGAACATCATGCAGAATCTATGTGTAAACAATTTATTGAGAGAGGATATTCTCATAAATTTATAAAACGCACTTTAAATAAAGTAATAAAATTAAACAGGGATGACCTCCTTTACTCAAACTCTTATAAAAAGAGTGAAAAAAAAATAAGATTCATATAATTGTCACTGGCAAAACATTAGAGAAATACTGGCCCAGAACTGGCATATTCTAACTTTAGATGAAAAAATTGTAGAAAAAGTGGGAAAAAATCCCCTTATGACCGCCAAAAAATCTCCTACCCTAAAAGATAAGTTAGTAAAAAGTAGATTTGTAAGGTCTGAACCTGAAAGTAATTGGTTGAAAAAATACCAACAGGTCAAAGGGAATTTTCCATGTGGACACTGCGTCTATTGTCCATATATGCTTAAATGTAAAACCTTCTCAGCAAACACTGGTAAACAGTTTGATATTAGATGTTTCTCTAATTGCAATTCAGTAGGGGTTGTCTATCTTTTACAATGCTCCTGTCCTCTGTTCTAAGTTGGAAAAACAAAAAGAATGTTTAAGGACAGAGTATAGGAGCATAGAGATGACATCCTCTATGAAAAGGATACTAGTGTAGCTCGTCACTTTAGAGAAGTACACAATAGTAGTACTGTCTCTTTAAAATTTGTAGGAATTGATAGAGGAATAACTAATGGGAGAGGAGGCGATGAAAATAAATATCTTTTAAATCAGGAAGCAAGATGGACTTACACTTTAAAAACAGTTTCCCCACATGGTTTGAATGAAAGGATAGAATATGCATCCTTCCTGGGCGAAGATATCTATGCATATATACTCTATAAGTTTCGTAATGACTTCTTCCTGCTAATCTTAGTAATAATTCAAAGAATTTTAAATATATAGTATTGCTGTTACAATGAAGGTCAAAAATTGATATCTTACTTATATTGCTACAGAACAATGCCTTTTCTAAACGTTATCCTAACTTATAGTATTTAATGTAAGCACAGGGTTCTTTCCTGAATCATAGACTTTTCATCCCCGTTTGTATATAGTTACTAGTTATGGTTGTAGAACAGTACACACGGGTTTCAGTGAATGATATGGGTTTTATACAAAATATATAGCCTTTTTATACACTGTATCGAAATATTGGTGGTAATAGGAGGTTTGGCCTTCATAGCCAATGAAATAGAGTGGCAGTTAAATGAAATCACACCCACAAGAGCTAAAACAATAAGAGGCTGGAGATACAGGTGACTGACAGTCCGGACGAGGCCCCTGCTTTCGCGCAGAATTGTGGGGCGAAACGCGCATTGACTGATACCTTTCTGAAGCAGCAAAGCGGAGTTGGAAGTCAAGAGTACAGAGGCGAATATACTCAATTTATCTTTGTCTGTCTCCCTACGAGCAAGGAGACGCAACCTATGTGAAAAGGAAATAAAGTGTACTAGATGTTGGAGGGTGCTATGCCGGTCCAACTGTTTGCCTAGGAAAGTGGAACCTGTACTTCACAACATTAACCGCGGACAACTGTAAGGCTGTATATGGAATTTGTGCTGCAACTACTGAACCTGTTTAATGGGCTGCCACTGCTTTTTCTCACTATATAGCGGTTACTATGCTGGTTTTTAGAGGACCTTCTTACCTCTGTTTACTAGGTATTTACACCTGATGAACACACCTGTTGAAAGATTGATTGAGCTCACTGCCTTTGCTGTTTTCAAGCTTGCAAACACTGGAGGACATTTTTTCACCTCTTGCTCTAGTTTGATTCTATCAGGATGATGAGCTTCTAATGGCTACTATTGCCTAGCTACCTTTCATGGAGGATTGTTGCACCTATGAAGTTCAGGTCGTATACACAATGTAACATGTCATTTGAGTTTTCAAACAGTGTGTCTTTAAATACGTCACACATAAATGCCACTCTTTTACCTTCTTGTTGAGAGACTACTCTTATGGGGACATTCCCTTACTGTCAATGCTACTTTTGTACTGTCTATATTTAAGCAAGTATAAATGTTTAGTAATCGTAAGTAATCTCCCACTGCAGTGGTTTAACATTTTCATTACTGTTTTTGACATATATTGGATGCCTTAAGTCCTTGCTGCTTTATATTTGTAATAAACCTATTTGCGTTTACTTGAGCCCATGTGTACATGTTTTTTGGTCTGATAAAATCCTCCAGCCTTATATCTACATCTTAGATTTGCAGGGAATTTCTTTAAAAGAGTGCTGCATTCCCCCACATTTCACAGTATCTCATCTATTTCTACTGTGTCCTATTCTTTCTTTAAATTATTCTGAATGAAATATATATATATATATATATATATATATATATATATACACACATACATACTGAGGGGCAGGGCTTTATTTCAAGGGTTGGGGTCAAGCGCCCCACCGTCTTTAAAATTCACCAGCCGCCGCTGGTTTACTGACCATTTAACTTTCCCCATATCACTTTCAGTATATCAATGCAGGGATATTAACACTAGGCATTGCAATTGGACTATTTGTTAGGAGACACTAAAAATTCCAGAACTTAGTGTTCATATTTGGCATTCATTTCCTAATGAATAGTCTGAATGCACATGCCTAATTAACACCAACATTGTGCTTCTTTTTTCTTGCTAATAATATACGTGATGAATGCTTCAGGTGCTGGAGTAAAATGGCACAGCCCTCTCAAGTACATATAAAGTTGAAATGCTAGATATAGAGTACCTATCCAGTTTCCCTTTAAACAGGACAATTCCGTTCTCATTTCCTTCTGCCATTTTCTCTCGCTGTCACAGCTTAATGGCTGCGGATCAGACAAAAGAGATAAGCTCCTATAAGTTACTTCTCACCCACTGATTTCATCCCACTCTGAAATTGAATTAATGTTCCCAATGCTACAATTGCCTTCATCTCTGTCTTAGCTGTGCAAATCCATCCAGCTGAGCTTGAGAATTCACCTGAGCGGTTTTATTTCTTAACCTTTTTGTAAAGGATGTGCTATATAAATAAAAAATAAAATAAATGGCATTCACAGCTATAGGTTAGAAAATAACTGTAAAAATAAACATTTCCTGGAACGTAATAAAATAAGTAAAAAGAAAGAAAAATAAAGTTTAATATGGTACATAGTATTTGTTTTTAAACACTTTTGTGCAATAACACGGTGCCTAATGCTCAACTGGTTACAATTTCTATCTGCAGATATTAATGTTCTACTTATATAAATCAACTGAGCCACTAGTTAAAGGGATATGAAACCCCATTTTTTTCTTTGGCCTCTTTCTCAGATGTATTTGGAGTCAAGAGGCTGATGCACATGTTGGCAGATATACACTGTGCTGATTTTGGTCAGTGGCTCAGGGTGTGTGAGGAGCAGTAATTGCCTCTGAGGGACCACAATCAGGTCTTGCTCAATAACACACAGTACAAATAGGGTTGCCAGTTCAGCCATGTTTTCCTGGACAGCTATAAATTACACATGGTGCAGGGTGTGCAGGGAGGAACATGCATTGTGCATATGGAAAGAACATAGCACTGCTCTACAACACTATTCATGTTCCTCCCTGCACCATTTGTAACTAATAACTATCCAGGAAAACATGGCTGAGGTGGCAACCCTAAGTATAAGCTTCTACTGAGCTTGCTAAGTAATATTATGAACTGCTCAATGTGTGTATGACAATGCTAACAGCGAAATGATGCTAGCTGATACATGATCAGGGCCGCCATCAGGGGGTGACAGGGGTGACTCCTGTCAGGGGCCCAATGAGCCAGGGGGGCCCCATGAGGCAAAAACTAAAAAAAAAAAAAAATTAAAAAAAAAAAAAAATAATAATTTTGGCAGCCACCAGTGGGTACTTCAGGAGAGTGTTAATTGAGCATGGGAAATGTTATTACAAGGAGTAAAGTATTAGCATTTGAGAGGATTTCTTAGTGTGCACTAAACCACTATGCTCAGTGTGAGACAGACTTGGCACTTTGTACAGTGTGAGCCTGAGTCAGACGGCAGATCACTTTCATTTGAAGAGGAGGTAGGACTTACTTAGCAAATGTTTTTTATTTCTTTGTGCAATTTTGGATTGTAACTTCAGTGTGGTAATAGTTGTATGGAGGGCTAGGGATCCATAAAAACACATTTTTTTAGCAGCAGTGTATTTATGATTATTTGACAATGCTGTAGAAATTCTATATTTAAAACCATGCAGAAATGTTTCCTCCTCAATACACAAATGGTAGATGCCCTTTTGGCAGATATGCATTTTATATATATATATATATTACATTCCAGTTTACTGCCCCTTTATGCAAGGACTTTCCAGATGCAAGGAGGCATTTTATCTAAGATTTTTACATCTGCATAAAATGTTATACTCTCAGACTAAGATTGCTCAGTGTTTGAAATGAGACAGGTTAACTTAAAACTGTTCAGTTTACACTACAGCTGACTACAGTTTTGAAATACATACCAACAAGCCTAAATCCTGCATTTAACCAGATCTAATGGTATGAGTACCACAGCTTATGGTCCCACCAAGACCATATAGAGTACAGCATTTTCAAAATCCATAAGTACAGCTGACAGATGGGAACATTTGTACACTATATTTGAAGTGGTGCTCTTGGTTGGGGAAAATGGGAAAAAAACAAACAAACAAACATATGTCAACCTTTTAAGGTACTTTTCTTCATCTAGCCATCTACCCAGCTCATTAATGTACAATTTTGAATTCACAGAATTATTTTTGTTTGCACATTTACAAATATGATTCTTTAAAAAGTGATCTCTTAATTTCTGCATTTTTTTTTTTATCATGCATGTCACACACTGTTGATTTAGGGGATGCAAGGTGCATACATGTTTCCTCCTGTGAGTGTTTCTGTGGGTGTATGTGTTTATGTCTTTGTGCTTTGGTTTGTGTCTCTATGTGTATGTATTTTTTATCTGTGGGTCACTCTGTGAGGGTGGGTGTGTATGTCTTTGTGCATTTTCTGTGGATGTGTGTGAGGGTGTGTGCATATGTCTGAGCTTTTTCTATGGGTGTTTCTTTGAGGGTGTGTGTGTGTGTATGTATGTATGTATGTCTGTGTTTTCTGTGGGTGTCTCTGTGAGGGTGTGTGCATGTCTTTGTGTGTTTTCTGTGGATGTCTCAGTGAGGGTATGTGTATGTATGTCTTTCTGTGTTTTTCATGTGGTTGTCTCTGTGTGTGTGTGTGTATGTCTTTGTGTGTTTTCTGTGGGTGTCTCTGTGTGTGTGTGTGTATGTCTGTATATGTCTTTGTGTGTTTTCTGAGGCTGTCTCTGTCGGTGTTTCCTTGGGTGTATGTGCAAGTATGAGTTTGTGTGTGTGTGTCCATTGTCTGTTCCTTTTTAGGACATTTTGACCTTACTACTAATTATTCACATCTTTCTACAGACTTTGAGACTAACAAGACCTTTCTGGAAGTAACCACTCCACCATTTAACCTTTAAATTATTGTTTAGGCAGTTCAGGGCCCTTCCTTTCAGCCACTGCATGCTGTTGTCATAATTTAGTTGTCATCTTCCTTTACAAAAAGATAATCAGAACTCCATATTTTGTTTTCTAAATCTCTTTTTTTTACAAAACTGTAGTTTACCTCATTACTTGTCAGGTCAATGTAAACAAGTGCTAAGTGTATGTTTGGGTTTCTGTGTCTGAGTGTGTTTCTTTGCGTGTCTGCTAGAGTGTCTATATGTGAATCCTTATGTGTGAGTGTGTTTGTGTGTTTCAGTGTATGAGTGTGTCTGTGTGTGTGTGTATGTTACTACCTTTACAACATTTCCAAGTTTAAATAGACAATTAAGAATAAAGTGCATATACGTTTTAGTCACTTGGTCAAAAATTGCACATGTCAAAGGAGGGGGGGGGGGGCCCTGATCAATGGTTGAGTCAGGGGCCCCAAAATTTCTAGTGGCGGCCCTGTACATGATCACTGGCAAATTTTATATTTGCCACCTTGAATTGGCATATTTCTGAGTGAAAAAATAAAACAAATATTTTTAAAATTTACTGATAGAATATTCATTTTTTCAAAAAAAATAAATCTATATTATATTTTATATATTATATGCTCGTCTGACCTACCCATCTCATCAACCCCCCCAACACAAAACACAGGTGGGGCAACGCCTAAAAGGTCCCCTGGCCTGTCCATCCGGGAGAGCCTCTGCAAAATGTTGCTACATTAGTGCAAAATATATTAGCTAGACATCCTGACACTGTAAAGTGAATTGCTACAGAATAGTCTATTAGCACTGCACAGACATGTTTAGCTTCACACATAAATATTGGATTAGCAGAGCATAGAATGTTTTAAATTAGATGGTAATAGTTAGTCTTAGATATGGCATTACAAGGAATAGAGGAATTTAATATGAGATAATACATTATTAGTGATGTTGAATTAGTATGTGACATGCATAAACAGTTTTAGATTGTTAAATCAGAAAATATAAACACCATAAATAATTTATTGGTTTGAGATAGATCTGTATATACAATATTAGAACAGCAGGCAAGGCTGAGGGAAAACAGTCATATATTGCACTATATTCACTGTAACATAAATATGGGATTTGTTAGTTAAACACTGTTACCTGAATTGAGACCAGGAGTAGAGGGGGGTAGATGATAACTAGTCACTTTTTTGGAGAATGGAACTGATCTGCAAAATAAATAAATAAATAAATAAATAAATTAATTAATTAATTATTTATTTATATTTTATTTATAAAATATTTTACCAGGAAGGATACATTGAGATTTCTCTCGTTTTCAAGTATGTCCTGGGATCACAAAACATTGCATTGATACAATAGGGTACAATAAAATACAAAAACAATAATAAAAATACACATTATATGCAAACATTTAACATAGAGCAGGTATGAAATATTTAACCATGACAGGAGCATTCTGTTTTGAGATATGTATAGAGGGATCTCTTAAAGGATTTTAGGCTTGGGGAAGTTTTTAAAGTGTGAGGGAGGTCATTCCATAATTGTGGCGCTCTGTAGGAAAAGGAGGATCGAGCTGCTTTTTTTTTGTATTGAGGCAGGCTAAATAATGTGCTGTTATTGGATCGGAGGTTATAGGAGGTGGGAATAGCAGGGGAGAGCATTCTGCTCAGGTAGGGTGGGAGCTTCCCAGAAAGGCTCTTAAAGACAAGGCAGGAAAGATGGAGGGTGCGTCTGGATTCTAGCGACAGCCAGTTTAGTTCTTTTAGCATGTCACAATGGTGGGTCCTGTAGTTACATTGTAGCACAAAGCGGCAGAGCGAGTTATATAACGTATTTAGTTTATTAAGGTGAGTTTGCGGAGCAGGTGCATATACTATGTCCCCATAATCCAAGATAGGCATCAGCATTTGCTGTACAATCTTTTCCTTTACTGTAGGGCTGAGGCAAGATTTGTTTCTGTACAGGGCACCTAGTTTTGGATAAAGTTTAGAGGCAATTTTTTCTATGTGGAGTCCAAAAGATAGATTGGGGTCTAACAACATACCTAAGTATTTAAAAGAGTGGACTGCGGTCAGCGTGCAATTGGATTTTGTTTTGATGCGAAGATGGGAATTTTGTAATTTATGTATTTTAGGTCCCATTCCAAAGATCATTGTGACCGTTTTGTCAGTGTTTAGGAAGAGTTTGTTTTTCGAGATCCACTTTTCTACCTCTGTGAACTGGTCTTGGAGCACTGTTTCAAGCTGCAGCAGATCAGATTTGTTTGCATAGATTACTGTGTCGTCTGCGTACATGTGTACAGTTGAGGATTTGCAGACATTAGGCAAATCATTTATAAATAATGTGAATAGTAGGGGGCCGAGAATGGAACCTTGGGGAACACCACACGTGACTGGGAGAGGGAGGGAGTCAATGTTAGAGACAGAGACATATTGTGATCGATCCGATACATATGATTTAAACCAGGTTAACGGGTGATCAGCAATACCAGAGTTTTTTAGTTTGAGAAGTAGTAGGTCATGGTCCCCTGTGTCAAAAGCCTTTGCAAAATCAAGGAAAATAGCTCCAGTTAGGTCTCCTTGTTCCATGGCAGTTTGGATGTCGTTGCAAACTTTTAGGAGGGCAGTTGTAGTGGAGTGATTCGGTCTGAAACCTGATTGATCAGGGGTCAGATAGTTAGAAAGTTGGTAATACTCGCATAATTGCGTATGGACGCATTTTTCTAGGATTTTAGACAATACAGGGAGCAGTGATATAGGACGATAGTTAGAAACCAAGGTTAACTCCCCACTTTTATGAATAGGCACTACTCTTGCAGTTTTCCAGAGTTTGGGTATGTATCCAGACACCAAGGATTCGTTAATTAGGGTTGCAACAGGCTTAGCAATTGCCGGCGCACTGAGCTTCAACAGCATTGCTGGGATTTGATCAGGTCCTGACTGGTTTTTCATTTTTAAATTATCGAGGTGTTTCTTAATGACATTGAAGGGTACAGGTCTAAAATTGAACTTTTCTATATTGGGTCTTTGCTGTTTTAGTGGGGCCTGATCCACATTTGTAGCTTCAGGATGCGTGCCATTTATTAGTTTGTCAATCAGGGTGGTGGAGCATCCTACAAAATAATTGTTAAAGGCATTTGCTACTTCTAAGGGGAGTTGCAGGTTTTGGTTATCCACATTGACAGTAGAGGGTTGGGAGTGGATTGGTGGATTTTGTAAGTTATTTATGAGTTTCCAAAACTTTCTAGGGTTACATATATTATTGTTCAGATTTTCACAGAAATATTGCGCCTTAGCCAATTTTGTTTGTTTAGTACATATATTTCGCCATTTTCTATATACACAGTGATCATTCATAGAGCCAGTATGCTTGAACTTTGACCACAATGAATCCCGAAATTGGTACATTTGAATGAGGTCAGCAGTGATCCAATTCAAGTGTGCTCCTTTTACTCTCACCTTACGCAGCGGTGCATGTAAATTCCAAACTTGTAGGAGTTCAGACTGAAAGAATTCAACTGCAGAGTCTAGATCTGGGATTAGGTTTAATCTGTGCCAGGGGAGGTTCTTGATGTCATTTAGAAATGATTGAAGATTAAATTTTTTGAAGGACCTGGTGATTGTAACCTTGGGAGAGGATTTAGTTGCCTTTATTTTGCGCACGCAGTACACTAAGCAGTGGTCACTGAAATTGTTAGGGAGAACACCTGCCTCCTGGATTCGGTCGGGAGAAGTGGAGAGAATCCAGTCGAGCAGGGTATGATTATGGCTTTTGATGTTTATGCGAGTTGGGGAGGAGATTAATTGCGTTAGATGCAAAGATTTAAACAGCGAGCGACAACTGTTATTTTTTGGATTCAGCCAATCGATGTTAAAATCTCCAAAAACCAAAATTTCACTTTTTGGGTTTTGAGTTATGGATTCACTAAGGAGCTGTGCTATGTCCGAAATGGAATGCACAGGGGAGCTTGGTGGGCGGTAGATTCCTGCAACAATGATTGATTTACTGCACGGGATCTCAATTTTGCCAGAAAGGAAATCAAAGGTGGCAGGAGAGCTAGATTTTTGTAAGGGGGTGAACTTTGTGGAATTGTCAACATAAATTACAATGCCACCTCCTCTCTTTGCTCTATCATTTCTATGGCATGAATATCCATGTATTGCAATGGCAGAGTCAGGTATTTTGCGGGTTAGCCACGATTCAGAGATCACAATGATTTTGGGTTTGTATTGTAAACACCAAGCTTGCAGTGCATCAATTTTTGGTAGTAAGCTGCGGATATTACAGTGCACAAAGTAGAGGCCTTTCTTAGCTGGAAGGCTAGGAATGGAATTTGTTAGGGGACCAGGGTTAGACTCTACGTCATTTGCAAGGGCAAGTAACATAAGGAATAGGAATTTGGAAATCATTTTTGATTGGCCATATAGTGAATGTGATACTTTATAATATTGTGAGGTGGGGGTAGGAGGGTTATTTTTTATAACCCTCCACCAGCACTCAGCAGATAAGTTACAGCAACAGAGCAGGCCATGATGTATGATAATTTGTTTTCCAGTTTGAGGTGTGTGCTTATGGCGGTTATTATGTGAACCAAATTGGAGTGAGAAAAGGGTTATCATGAATAACAGTAAGGATATATTTGGATTCATGTTAGTGGTATGAGGTGTGTAGATAAAAAATAAAAATGAAAAGTATATACACTATTGATGTGTGATATATAGCTATATGTAGGAAGAGAGGGTATTTATTCTATAGGGTTAAGTAGAAGGAAGGATGTGCTGATCAGTGGTTGCAGCTGTCATTTAAGGAGAATGAAATAAGTGTGGGAGACTATCTATAAAGGAAGAAATGAGCCTGGGGTGGGAGGGAAACTATCTTGCAGGATCTACCTTTTTGCAAAGCAGGGGCACAGCTGAGATAAGTTCTGTATTTTCTTGCAAGGCTTGGGTAGATATGTTTAAAAATCAGGCTTTTTGCAAAGCAGGGGCACAGCTGAGATAAGTTCTGTATTTTCTTGCAAGGCTTGGGTAGATATGTTTAAAAATCAGGCTTTTTGCAAAGCAGGGGCACAGCTGAGATAAGTTCTGTATTTTCTTGCAAGGCTTGGGTAGATATGTTTAAAAATCAGGCTTTTTGCAAAGCAGGGGCACAGCTGAGATAAGTTCTGTATTTTCTTGCAAGGCTTGGGTAGATATGTTTAAAAATCAGGCTTTTTGCAAAGCAGGGGCACAGCTGAGATAAGTTCTGTATTTTCTTGCAAGGCTTGGGTAGATATGTTTAAAAATCAGGCTAAAGGAGAGAGATAAATTAGCGTCAGATTGGGCTGCAAACATTTAGAGGAAATTAATTAATTAAAATAAAAATGTGAAGCTTTGAAATTAGTACAAGGAACAAAGTCATCTTCTAGCACATAATATTGTAAATCATTAAATTCATAAAAATGTACTATATTCAATAGAAAAAAGCCCTTGCTTCTATGCCTGAGTTTACTTTTCCAATCAAATGTATAAAACTATGGAAAGTCTATAATAGCTACAATAAAAGATTTATTTTCTTCTTTTAAATAGATATTGGGTTTTATACTCAACTCTGTATAACAGGGAAGGGGTAATATACAGGTCCCAGTCCAATTGACTATTTCAAAGACTTTAATGGTTCTATTAAAGGGACATAAAAATCAAAATTAAACATGCACGTCATTCTTGGTATCCCTTGTTTAAAAAGAATACACACATATCCTACACTAGCGGGAGCTAACTGCTGATTGGTGCCTGCACACATTTGTCTCTTGTGATTGGCTAACTAGATGTGTCCAGCTAAGTAGTGCAATGCTGCTCCTTCAGCAAAAAATAACAAGAGAATAAAGCAAATTTGATTATAGAGCTAAATTTGAAAGTTGTTTAAAACTGTATGTTCTATCTAAATCATCAAAGAAAATGTTCAGGTTTCATGTCCCTTTAAGCTAATGCAATCAGTGTACAAATGTGCTTATATCCCACAATACAATATAATGTTCTACTGTTATCAGCTCAGATTGTGTCCCTTAATTTGAAACAAGGGAAAACTTTTTTACCCCAAAAGATAAGGTGAATATCATTTGTTTGTGACAATGTGCTACTTTGCTCTTTCATTTGTGAGGATGTGCGCATGCGTATGTGTGCTGGGGGTGTGGTTATGTGCATGTGTAATTTTAAAAGAGGAACACATTAGAGCACTTATCTCTCCAGCAAAAGAAAATTGCATTTTGCACATTGGAAATAACTGCTATTTCCATTCCATGCTTTATGTGCTGATATTGCAGGTGATTACCATTTTTACAGAGATCACCTGCTACATTGAAGGATCTGCAACTAAATAATTTTACACAGAAAACTATCACTTTCTACAGGAAAGATATTGGCTTAGATAAAGTGCATACATCACACGAATAAAGCAACAGAACATGATGACAATAATAGGAGAACAAAATATTGCTTCTCACTCAGGTAGATGTGGAGTTAGCTTGACTAATCCTCCCAGGTAACGCTCAAATGAAGCCCCCAACTCTCCATCCACTATAGTATAAACCCAACCATAGTCAACAGTCTCAAACATCAATGTTCAGCAGATTTCACACAAGAGTATGCTGATATCCAGCACCATATGAAAGTCATTTATTTTTAAAGAAAACAGTAGCTGGATTACGCTCTCCTTATGTGTCAGCCCTGTCAATTGCCACCTGTGTCCCATGGTCCCCCTGAATCAATTATAGAGCCGGCCCTGCCTCCTACATAGTAGAGAATAAGATTGTGGAAACAGTCGCACTCAACATTTACACTTAAGGGGTAATGATCTAATTAAATTATGTCATTAAAGTTCATTAACCAAGGGGTTCTGATGTCATTAAACTGCATCGTCATTAAGATAATAATTAAATAATAATAATAGAGTTAATGGCTTAGCTGCTAATTAATGTTGTGATTTAATGATATCATTTAGAAAACATTTTCATATCAAACAGAAATGATGTAAATAGAACTTTCATGTCCCATCGTTTTACATTCCCAAGAAAACCCTTAACAAGGACAACTTAGTTTTATTTGTATATTTTTTTACTTGTGTGTATATATATATAGTCAATGTCTCTAAAACTGACCTATAAGTGTAAGCGTCTTCTTCTTTTACATAACCACAAGACTGGATCTCCTCAGTCACTCCTCACACTCAACTGAAATGATGTTACTATTTCTGTGCATGAAAAAGGGTTAAGTAAAAGATATTTAAATTTACCGTTGAAATAACAGGAAGTGCATGATTTGTACAACTGCGCTTGGGTTCTTCTTCTCACTGGCAGATAGGGACAGCTACTACATAGAAAATGTTTGAATATTATGTCCCTTTAATACATCCAGAGACGTTATTCCTTCTTCATACAAGAACTAAAGCAGCCCATTTCTCATGTGCTACATGTAATACAGATATCTCTATCTAAACTGCCCTGTAATCACATGAGCCGCACCAATCCAACATGAGTTACTTAATCGTACTCATCCACCACACTCACCACTCATTAATGTGTTATTCTGTAGACTAGCTACCAATACCCTACAGAATATAAGCCTTTATACTACACCCCCTCATCTCTGCTCATTTCATATCAGTCACCCAACCATCCTTACAAACTATTCATAATTACCCAGTAAATAATTCCTACTATTCTACAGTATGTAGGGCTGTTCTTGCTCTAAACATATTTTATGGAATTCCATATCAATGCACACTGAGACTTTCACTCAGCTTTCAAATGATTTGTAAAAGTGTCTGGAGCAGCTTAGCATATATCCAGTAAATTTACCAGACAGTTAAAGGGACAGTTTACTAAAAAATGTTCTCCCCTGTCCCCTTTAATTTGCTCCCAATGATCCACTTTACCTGCAGGAGTGCATTAAATTGTTTACAAGTATTTTCTTTATCCTTATATTGGCATTTGAAATAGCTAATTTAGCCTGCAGTATCCCCAACTTTTCTTAAAGTTTCTGGCCTTAGGTCCAAGCTACAGATAAGCTGTGCAAACATAGCCAGCAGAAGAAATTACACTCCCAGTGGGGTATAGAAGAGATTAAGTAATAAAATGTTAATTTTCCATTTTTCTCTCAAAGTATTGGTCTTTGGTTAAGGACAGATATAAGATTAAGAAGCATGTATAATATGTACACAATGTGATAACATAATGAGATCTGATTATACCTACAAGCTCAACCCATTTTATTAGGTTGTGGCTTCAAAACACAAAATCAGCTAATTCATAATCACAAATAAACCTTAAAGGGACAGTCTAGTCAAAATTAAACCTCATGATTCAGATAGGGCATGCCATTTTAAATAACTTTCCAATTTACTTTTATCATCAAATTTGCTTTATTCCCTTTGTGGTATTTTTGAAAAGCTAAATCTAGGTAGGCTAAAAAACTGATTTCTAAACCGTTGAAAACCGCCTCTTAGCTCAGAGCATTTTTAAAGTGTTTCATAGTTAGACAGTACTAGTTCTAGTTTAGGAGTCTGCACTGATTGGCTAAGCTGCATGTTTGTCAAAAGCACTGAGATAAGGGGCAGTCTGCAGAGGCTTAGATACAAGGTAATCACAGAGATAAAATGTATGTTAATATAACTGTGTTGGTTATGCAAAACTGGGGAATGGGTAATAAAGAGATTATCTATCTTTTTAAACAATAACAATTTTCAAGTAGACTGTCCCTTTAAAAAGCAAATTCTCATACATTTTATACTCTGTAGTTGGTAAAAAAAAAAAGTAATTGGAAACACTTTAAGGGAAAAACAATCTTACAGTATACTATCCCTTTAAGCTTAAACATACTGTACTGGGTGGGTACAGCTTGCTTCCCAAATGAGTCCTCCTTCATTAAAGGGACAGTATACACCAATTTTCATATAAATGCATGTAATAGACACTACTATAAAGTATAATATGCACAGATACTGGTATAAAAATCCAGTAAAAAATCTATTAAAAACGTACTTAGAAGCTCCCAATTTAGCACTGTTGATAAGGTTAAGCAGGGACACCCACTGAAAGAGGCTGATAGACACCCCCCTCATCTGCATATGAAAAGCCCATTACACAAACAGAAGCAATCTGAAGTCTGTATACATCAGTATACATTTAAAACTTTGGGGCTTGGTAATGAGTCTGAAAATCAGCAAAACATTATTTAAAAATAAGCAAAACTATACATTTTTACAAAAACACACCCAGATAGGCTATATAAATGGATCATCTACAAAACATTAACGCAAAAAACAATCTAGTGTGCAATGTCCCTTTAACTATACCTCTTCCACCTCTAATCAGCTCTTCCAATAATCCTTTCTTTCAAGCTCACTATTTCTACCAATACTTAGTGCTACATTTGTTTTTAATGTCAAGGAACTACCAATTATACTGGTACTTCATAAAATACACCACATTTTGCTATGAGCTATATATAAGCTTGGCAATGATTAATTATTTGAAAGAAATTGAGTTTTTATGCCAGTGCGGGGTATAATTGATGGTGCGATGTATATAAAAATATAAGTATGAACTTATATATATATATATTTTTAAGCTGATATATTTTTAAGCTGATTTACCAACACAATATATAAATATTTTAGTAGTTTGAAGGGCTGATGCAAGTAGGGACTATTAGCTCCTTGGTATAATTTGAAATTTATAATTTGCATGTTAATGGGACACTGAACCCAATTTTTTTCTTTCATGATTCAGATAGAGCATACAATTTTAAGCAACTTTATAATTTTCTCCTATTATCATTTTTTCTTTATTCTCTTGCTATCTTTATTTGAAAAGCAAGAATGTAAGCTTAGAAGCCAGACCATTTTTGGTTCACAACCTGGGTTGTGCTTGCTAATTGGTGGCTAAATGCACCCACCAAAAAACAAGTGCTGTCTAGAGTTCTGAACCAAAAACTGGCTGGTTCCTTAGCTTAGATGCCTTCTTTTTCAAATAAAGATAGCAAGAGAAGGAAGAAAAAATGATAATAGGAGTAAATTATACCCAATTGTTAACACAGAATTTGTCAATAGATACATATGCTAATATAGCTAGACAGTTTGATTTAACCAAGAGAGATTTATTTGCCTTCCTACAGACTAGATACTATATTAATGAACTACAAACCAAGCATAGACAAAACTGGTCTCTGGGAGCCTTAGGGAATAGAATTAAACTATATAAGGCCGGTAGATGTTCAATTTCGATGTTTTATAGTCTGATTAATTCTTTTCAGAATTTAAAACATTTTTATGAAATTAAGAATTAATGGCAAAAAGAGTTCCCAAGACTGGGCATAGCAGAGATACAAGATACTTTTAGGTTAAGTAATAAAAAATGGGTGCCAACTACTTGGAGGGAATCACACTTGAAATTAATAAGTAAGACATACATAACAAATGCAAGTTTAAGTAAATGGTATGGATCTAAACAAACTTGTCCTAAATGCTGTTCAGATGAGGCAGATATTCTACATTATTTCTGGTTCTGTCCCAAAATTCTGCAACTGTGGACACAAGTTAACTATTGGCTTAACAGAATACTCTTAATAAATTTTGACATTCAGGCACACCACGTTTTTTTCTTAGTAATATAGTTAGAGGAATGCAGAGAGAATGAGCTGATTAATACTATAATATTAGTGATCATGAATTTAATTCTTAAAGGATGGAAAGCCCCTTAAAATTCCTAAGTTTATAGTTTGCAAGAAAGCTCTAGTTACACACACCTAGATTACAAGTTTTTCATTCCAGTTTTAACGCTGAAAAAATTGCCATTTCTGCGTAAAAACCGGAACGCACACAAGTCTTGTTGGTATGGCTATAACGCAAGCATTTTAGCCTGTAACGCAAAGTCAGTCTTGCACTCAAAAAAATTACGTTTTCCCTGTCCCTGATCCAATCAGCCAATAGGATTGAGCTTGCATTCTATTGGCTGATTGGAACAGCCAATAGAAATGCGAGCTCAATCCTATTGGCTGATTGGATCAGTCAATAGGATTGAACTTCAATCCTATTGGCTGATTGCATCAGCCAATAGGATTTTTTCTACCTTAATTCTGATTGGCTGATAGAATTCTATCAGCCAATCGGAATCTAAGGGACGCCATCTTGGATGATGTCACTTAAAGGTACCTTCATTTTGTTTTTAGTCGTCAGATGAAGAGGATGCTTCGCGTCGGATGTCTTGAAGATGAACCCGCTCCGCGCCGGATGGATGAAGATAGAAGATGCCGTCTGGATGAAGACTACTGCCCATCTGGAGGACCACTACTGCCCAGCTTGGATGAAGACATCTGCCCGTCTGGAGGACCACTTCTGCCCAGCTTGGATGAAGACATCTGCTGGTCTGGAGGACCACTTCGCCCGGCTTGAATGAAGACATCTCCTGGTAAGTCGATCTTCAGGGGGATAGTGTTAGGTTTTTTTAAGGGTGTATTGGGTGGGTTTTATTTTTTAGATTAGGGTTTGGGCGGCAAAAAAACTAACTGCCCTTTTAAGGGCAATGCCCATCCAAATGCCCTTTTCAGGGCAATGGGGAGCTTAGGTTTTTTTAGCTAGTATTTTATTTGGGGGGTTGGTTGCGTGGGTGGTGGGTTTTACTGTTGGGGGGGTTGTTTGTATTTTTTCTTACAGGTAAGAGAGCTGATTACTTTGGGGCAATGCCCCAAAGAAGGCCCTTTTAAGGGCTATTGGTAGTTTAGTTTAGGCTAGGGTTTTTTCTTATTTTGGGGGGGCTTTTTTATTTTAATAGGGCTATTAGATTAGGTGTAATTAGTTTAAATTTCTGTAATTTGTTTATCATTTTCTGTAATTTAGTGTTTTGGTTTTTTTGTACTTTAGCTAATTTAATTTAATTTATTTAATTGTATTTCATGTAGGAAATTTATTTAATTATAGTGTAGTGTTCGGTGTTAGTGTAACTTAGTTTAGGTTTTATTTTACAGGTAAATTTGTATTTATTTTAGCTAGGTAGTTATTAAATAGTTAATAACTATTTAATAACTATTCTACCTAGTTAAAATAAATGCAAAGTTGCCTGTAAAATAAAAATAAATCCTAAGCTGGCTACAATGTAACTATTAGTTATATTGTAGCTATCTTAGGGTTTATTTTACAGGTAAGTATTTTATTTTAAATAGGAATAATTTATTTAATGATAGGAATATTTATTTAGATTTATTTAAATTATATTTAAGTTAGGGGGTGTTAGGTTTAGGGTTAGACTTAGGTTTAGGGGTTAATAACTTTAATATAGTGGGGGCGGCAGATTAGGGATTAATAAATGTAGGTAGGTGGCGGCGATGTTAGGGACGGCAGATTAGGGGTTAATAATATTTAACTAATGTTTGCGAGGCGGGAGTGCAGCGGTTTAGGGGTTAATATGTTTCAGCCAGCTCTCCCCATTGATGTCTATGGGGAAATCGTGCACGAGCACGTACAACCAGCGCTGGTATTGGAGTGCGGTATGGAGCTCAATTTTGCTTTACGCTCACTTCTTGCCTGTTAACGCCGGGTTTTTGTAAACCTGTAATACCAGCGCTGTAGGTAAGTGAGCGGTGACAATAACGTGCAAGTTAGTACCGCACCGCTCATAACGCAAAACTCGTAATCTAACCGTATGTTATTTTTGTAAAATTTATGAACTGGTAGTAACAACAATTATCTCCATAAAAGTCTAGAGATTTTTTAAATTATTACTACTACAAATTCACAGCATTTGAATTTGACTATGAATCAGCTCTATGTGGTTATTTACACATATTTTGGAGTGTTAGTCATTCATGAAATCCCTACGTACTTATTCATAAACCACCTACTCGATCGTACTCGATCGTACTCGATCGGGTTCAGTTGCGGCAATATCTGTCTGCCTGCTCAGAGCAGGCGGACAGGTTATGAAGCAGCGGTCTTAACTTCTGTTTCAGGTGAGCCTGAAACGATGGGCCTCAGAAGCAGCATTTGCTGCTTCATAAATGGAGCCCCATCTATGAACTTCAAATGAATAATAGATTTTTTTCTGAAAATTCTATTTCCATTCCTCTTGTTTTATCTGACAGCCATCAGCCAATCACAAATGCAGATACGTATATTCTGTGAATTCTTGCACATGCTCAGTAGGAACTGGTGATTGAAAAAGTGTAAATATAAAAAGACTGCACATTTTGTTAATGAAAGTAAAATGGAAAGTTGTTTAAAATTGCACGCTCTATCTGAATGTTGAAAGTTTAATTTTGACTTGAGTGCCCCTTTAAGGAAGGGCATGAATTTCACTTATTGACGTTGAGGAAATCTGTGCATCAGTATATGGATCACCTAGTTATGTTTTTTTATTTAGGTCCTAATTTCTTTAAAACTATGGATGGGGCTTCTGTACAACAAACTACACTAGACCCACATTAGACTATTCCCAAACTTGGCAGGTAACGACCATTAACAGGAGCTCCAGTGAGCTTCTGCCCAAATGCATGCCCCCTGATTCCCGCTCTACCATTAATCAAAAACTCAGCAAGGAAATAAATTAGACAAAAATGTAGCATTTTGTTGGAAGAATTACATAGTAATATGTCTCTTCTTCACACCCAGAACTCTGCATAGTTAGATAAACCACTCTATTGCCTTTTTTTTTTTTTTTAAGCAACCTTGCGGTACTGAAGAGACTTCTTAGATAATTTTGCCAGAGCAGAGAGCTTTAGATCATCAGGTTTGCAACTATACATTCGATCTCCATTAAATAAGGGCCTCACTTCCAAGAGTGACATACTGCTCCATAAAACCACTGGCAGATTTATTTAACATAATGGGAAGTTATGGAAACAGAAGTTATGAAGCAACGGTCTAAAGAATACGATCAGGGTTGATTGACACCCCCTGCTATCGGCCGATTGGCCACGAATCTGCAGGGGGTGGTAATGCAACAGAAGTTCACACTGCTGGTGCAATGATAAATGCCAAGAGCGTATGCTGTCGCCATTTATCGATGTGCAGCGGACATGATCCACTATATCAGATCATGTCCGCTCGCACAATAATAAATAGGCGCCAGTATCTCAATTTTATAGAGCAGAAATCTAAGAGTCTTAGTTTTCCTGTATTTTAATATAAAGAAAGCAAAAACACCATCGCCAAGGCACTAATCTACCGAAGCACACTTACCCACGCCCACTTCCTCTAGTCCAAGCAGTCACATTGCAGCCTCTTCCTACATCTGCAGTTCCCTAAGCTATCATGCACAAATTTATTTTAACCATGTGAGCAGCAGTATTAAGTTATTGTGCTGTTCTAGATGATGGTAAAAGTTTCTGCCTCATGAAACCCCATCACCCAATAATTTTAGTTCAGATTTCCCTCAGGCACCAAGAGCTAGACAACAATGTATGACTCATTTCTTACTACATAAAATATTAGTACAGTATATGAGCAAGAAGCTATCTTGCCATAGAAATGCACCTCAAAATGTGCTGCTCCTCCATATTCTGCTGCCCTAGGCATAGTTGGCCTAGGCCAAACTGTTCCGCCGGTGAAATAAATTCTTCCACTAAACAACCTGGAAACCATCATAATGAGTTTGAGCACAGTGATACGTTGCAGTTAACAGTCAATCTGTAAATAAATACTATGGCAACTCAACAAAAACAAGATTACCAACTCTTCACATTGACTACAGACTAATGAGTTATCTACCTTTGTATCAAAACCTGAGGCCACTTGCTTAATCTTCCAGTCCGAATTGACACATAGTAATAGATTGCAACTTGAATGGCCAAAGCTTGCACCAGGGTTGGCGTGAATCGAAGACCAGCTATTGTCTCTAAGGCTAATTCAGTCAATGGAAAAAAAGTAAAACAATACCTGTAGTTAAATGCAGAGTGAACACACATAATATATATCTTTAACTAGTGACAGAAAGGGAGATGTGGGAAGTGAAGCGCAATCGTATTTGAATTGCATATTATAGAGGACATGCATGCGATACCATGTGGAGACATTTCAGCCACTATATTATATTGGAAACTGTCATATCCTCTGACTTCACAGTCAATGACATTTTCTATTTGCATAAAAGAAATATGTCTCATCAGCAATAAAGGGCAAAGCTATCAAGGCTGTTCATCTCAACAGTGTGTGATGAAGCTGCACAATCCGGAGTCCCAATATTAACAAAAAAATCTATCCGGCCCCTGTATATGAATCATGCGTCATTAGCTTCCCAAACAAAGGAGAGAATGCATTGTTCATGCTAATTTGGGAATATTGTAGCCATCACATTCAGTTTATCAAGGTATTGCTTGGTTTTCCTGGCCCCCCTGTTATCATTCTATGCAAATTTAGATGCAGGAAGCATCTACACGACACGGATATCTGTATACTAACTAAATTAAGCTTTAAAGGGATAGTCTAGTCAAAATTAAACTTTCATGATTCAAATAGGGCATGCAATTTTAAACAACTTTCCAATTTAAATTTAATATCTAATTTACTTTGTTCTATTGTTATTCTTTGTTGAAAGCTAAACCTAGGTAGGCTCATATGCTAATTTCTAAACCCTTGAAGGCCGCCTCTTATCTCAGTGCATTTTGATAGTTGTTCATAGCTAGACAGTACTAGTTCATGCGTGCCATATAGATAACATTGTGCTCGTGGAGTTATTTATGAGCCAACAATGATTGGTTGAACACAGGTCTGTCCAAAAGAACTAACATATGGGGGCAGTCTGTAGAGGCTTAGATATAAGGTAATTGCAGAGGTAAAAAGTATATTAATATAAGAGTGTTGGTTATGCAAAACGAGGAATGGCTAGTAAAGGGATTATCTATCTTTTTGAACAATTACAACTCTGGAGTACACTATCCCTTTAATTGTCCTTTGAGATAAACTTTTACATTATATTATTTGATTCTTAGAATTGTATTTACTCTCCAAAATAAAAAAAAATAAAAAAGGCTTTACGGAAGAGAAATTGGAGAAGCACCTCTCTCAGGATTGTGCCTACTTTAGAGGTTAAAGGGACAGTATACACCAATTTTCATATAACTGTAATAGACACTACTATAAAGATACAAATATAAAAATCTAGTATAAAACTGTTTAAAAACTTACTTAGAAGCTCTCAGTTTAGCTCTGTTGAAAAGTTAGCCGGAAAGCCCACTACAAGAGGGAAATAAGACACTCCCCCCTCCCCCTTCTTTTGCATATGAAAAGACCCTTTACACAAACAGGAAGCAAGCTGGAGAAGGTAGCTGATGGTATTCTCATAAAACTTTGGGGCTTGGTTAGGAGTCTGAAAATCAGAGCAATGTTATTTAAAAATAAGCAAAACTATGCTATTTAAAAAAAAAAACAAAAAAAATTATGGGCTTTATAAATAGATCATCTACAAAACATTTATGCAAAGAAAAAAATGAGTGTATAATGTCCCTTTAAGGTCTTCTATGTGAGCAGTGTATCAGTAGTTTGTACAGAAGCCATAACGCCACGTTCTTGCAATGATACTGCATGCTGCTCACATCTTGGAGGCAAACTGAATACAATATTAGGTGGGAGTGACGCTAAGTAGACATGTTATTATTAAAGTGATAACTGGCGTGAATTCAAATGTATTAGCTAATGTCTGAACCATACAAGGGGCATAAAACATTAAAACATTCCTGTTGATATTTCACCACACAGAGGTAACAATTATACTTTTTTTAAATTATATTTGAATGATATGTCTAAATAATATTTGCTCTGTTTCATATATCACCTTATGCATTCTTGTTTTAATCATTTATTTTTACACCACCTATTCTTTGCTTGCTTGGATTAAAACAATATTGTAACATATACAACTAAAAGTGCAATTGGTATGTTATGAACTCTGCAATATTAAATATAATGTGTAGTGTGACAAATTTGAGTTGCATTAACTAATTTAATGTGAATGTCAATTTTGATGCTAAAGTGCCCGGTTTTTAAAAATTTGTTTAAAACAGGAGCACTTTAATTCATCAAAATTTACATTTCACTCCTGTTGAGAAAAAAAAACTTGTTTTAATCTTCACAGCAGCTCCAGCTTCCTCTGGTCGTTGCAAGGCATTTCTGACGTCAGAAATGATGGATAGGTCATCCTCCAATCACGGCTTCCCCCCCAGGGAGGAAGCTGGATTCCTCATTTTCGACCCAGGAAGAGGCTTTGCGACGGGCGGAGGAAGCTGGAGCTGCTGTGAAAGTTAAAAGGTAAGTTTTTTTTTCTCAACAGGAGTGAAATGTAAATTTTGATGAATTAAAGTGCCCCTTTTTTAAAAACAGGCACTGTAGCATCAAAATTGACATTCACTTTGAACACTGTTAGCAAAGTAAACTTAATTTGCTAACAGTGAGCTCCATGACAATCCACTCAAATCAAATCTTGTGGTCATTTTTGGTGTTTTCAAACTCAAGTCCATTGCAAAAATTTAAAATACGTATTGAGCACAACATTTTCAAATGCATTATTTAGACTTTACCACTCTATATACCTTGAATGAAACTAAACAATTATGCTATTCCTTTTCAAACACATTTTAACAGGATTTCTGTGTTTTCCACATTCTATACTTTGAGCTTGTTTTGCCTGTTTTAAACCAGATTTTTTTTAGAGTTGAATTTTTTGTACATGATAATTTAATGTATTAAAGGGACAATTTTCTTTCAGCATTTTAAACAACTTACAATTTACTTCTATTATCTAATTTGATTGTTCACTTGGCATACCTAGGTAGGTTCACTAGGTAGGCTCAGGAGCAGCAATGCTTTAATGGGAGCTAGCTGCTGATTGGTGGCTACACATACATGCCTTTTTTCATTGGCTAACTTGATGTGTTCATTTAGCACCCAGTAGTGCATTGCTGCACCTTTAACTAAGGATACAAAGAGATTGAAACAAATTAGATAACTGACATAAACTGTAAAATGATATGCTCTATCTGAAGTGTGAAAGAACATTTTTGGGTTTTTCATGTCCCTTTAGTATGCACCTCTAATGTAAAGTTCTCATTATTAACAATAATAGAAGCTCCATCATCAGCTTGCTACCGTCACACAGGAGCACAGATAACAGCTTCTATTGCAGCCAATAGGAAGGACAGGACAGCATCGTTAGTGAAGAAAAAACATCTCTGAAGAGGCCAGCTAAAGAGAAGGCATTAAAGGGACAGTCAACACCCGACACAACTGGATTCCATATGTTTGTAACGCAAACGAAGATCCGCCTGCACCTGCTCCCTTCTCTATTACATCTATCCTTGTCCTAGGAATCCTTCCAAATACATACGTTAATGTAGTCGAAATATAACTGCAAAACTCCTCCCCCTCCTCCTTCTTCCCCATCTCACTTCCAAATCACGCTCGTTCATGAAGGGATTGATGATGCGCATTGCGCATGCGCATTTGTAAATCAGTCAGATCGTACACAAAAATCAGACTTGACGCATATAATTAATTAGATCGGTGTTAAGTAATAGGGTACTGTTAAAAATATAATACGTCGGAAACTATTGGGGAGAATAAAGTTCTGCTTTTTTGGTTCCTATAGAATCGCACATGAGTGAAACGCCGTGAACGAGTTTGAAGATTCTGACCGAGGATTCCATTCTGATTGGAGGATGGATTGAAAGAGAAGGTTAGTACGTAACCGTGAGGGGAGTTTGGCGGTTATATTTCAACTACATTAACGTATGTATTTGGAAGGATTCCTAGGACAAGGATAGAGGTAATAGAGAAGGGAGCTGGTGCAGGCGGATCTTCGTTTGCGTTACAAACATATGTAATCCAGTTGTGTCGGATGTTGACTGTCCCTTTAACAGCTGAAATAAAATCACTTATAGATAGCTTTTCACAACCTTGTTTTACATGTGCTACATTCATAATCATACACACTGCCTAAATAATATATTAATATTGGTTATATGACCCTTGCTCACAAATTAAATATGATTATTAGATGGTTCATTAATTCTCTGCAATAAAGTGCTTAGATATTTTAAAGGACCAGTCAATACAGTAGATTTGCATAATCAACAAATGCAAGATAACAAGACAATGCAATAGCACTTTGTCTGAACTTCAAATGAGTAGTAGATTTTTTTCTGACAATTTTAAAAGTTATGTCTATTTTCACTCCCTCTGTACCATGTGACAACCATCAGCCAATCACAAATGTATACATATACCATGTGACAGCCATCAGCCAATCACAAATGCAAATAAGTATATGCTGTGAATTCTTGCACATGCTCAGTAGTAACTGGTGACTCAAAAAGTTTAAAAATAAAAAGACTGTGCACATTTTGTTAATGGAAGTAAATTGTAAAGTTGTTTAAAATTACATGCTCTATCTGAATAATGAAAGTTTAATTTTGAATTGAGTGTCCCTTTAATATGTTTATTATAAGATTACTGAAACAAATAAATGAAATAATTACCACATCTGTTTGTAGAATGTCCCTTTAAAGGGACATAAAACCCAAACATTTTCTTTTGTGATTCAGATAGAGGATACAATTTTAAACAACTTTCTAATTTACTTCTATTTTCTAATTTAATTCATTCTCCTGGCATCATTTATTGAAGGAGCAGAAATGCACTAATGGTTTCTAACTGAACACATGAGTGAGCCAATCACAATCCATATATATATATGCAGCCACCAATCAACAGCTAGAACCTAGGTTCTCTGCTGCTCCTGAGCTTGCCTAGATAAATCTTTCAGCAAAGGATAACAAGAGAAGGAAGCAAATTAAATAATATAAGTAAATTGGAAAGTTGTTTAAAATTGTATTCTCTACTGAATCATGGAAGAAGAATTTTGGGTTTCATGTCCCTTTAAGGGTTAGAAGTCATACAAAACAATGCAAAAATGTATCCAAGTTCCCCTACAACGGGAATTGTGGGTTTATGGAACTCATAATAGCTCTTTTTCATATGCATAATAAAAATATTAGTGCATAGTCCCTTAAAGATAATACCATTTTATTCTGAGATCAGCTTTTGTTTACAAGCCTGTAATCAAACAAATAATACATTCAATGCAAACAGATTGTGTTTGTACAACATAAACTGATTATACAGAAAGGTTTTTAAGATGCCAACTTTAGGGTCTTAGCACTTTCTAAATACATGTTTAATACTTAATATAATCATTCAGCTAACCAATTAAATCTAAAAAAAAAATCACTAGCTGAAGTAACTAATACAATTGATTTCTTAAAATAATTTACTGAAAGATTCAATAGAGTCTGAATTGGCTTTCACTCATTTGTAGATGAAATAAGAATTTCAATGTGTCTGCTGAAATTAGTATCAAGAGCAGTTCAATCATTAATTTCATGAGGCATGCTATGGTTTCAGCTATTGACCACTTACATTATTGCCTTCATTGTCAGAGCTGGAATAGTCAGGCACTGAGATGATCGTCCAGGAGATATATTGAAGCCAAGATGCTTGCTGTCAATATTAATGATAACTATGTATGTACAGCTTAAATAATTAATGGTAAACCATTTTCGTATCTCAAAGGGCAAAAAACGTCAGCATTAGCATTGACCCCTTAAAATGGCTATTTCTTTGCCACACTGAATCCATTTAAAAATGTATTGCAGTTTTTTCTTATATATATTGGCTAAAAAACAAGTCTGTCAAAAGAACTGAGATATTTTTACAGAGGTAAAAAGTGTATTATAGAGGTATTAAGTGTTGGTTATGCAAAACTGGGTAATGGGATTATGTATCTTTTTAAATAATTCACATTTTCTAGTAGACTGTCTATGGTTTTTGGAATGGGAAGTCCAACAAGCCCATAGGTGTTATTGTATACATATACACACATATAAAAGAAGAGTAATTATCTGCTGATGATTCTATGCTTCCCTTTTGATACAGGGACCTCCACTTAAAGGGACAGTCAACACCAAAAATGTTATTGTTTAAAAAGATAGATAGTCACTTTATTTACAATTCCCAAGTTTTGTATAACCAACACTGTTATATTAATAAAATGTTTACCTCTGTCATTACTTTGTATCTAAGCTTCTGAAGACAGCCTCCTTATCTAAGATCTTTTGACAGACATGCATTTCAGCCAATTAGTGCTGACTCTTAAATAACTCTACGGGAGTGGGCACAATGTTATCTTTAAGGCACACATGAACAAACAGTAATCTTCTTAGCTATTGACAGCTAGACGGTGAGATAAGAGGTGAACTGCAGTCTTAGAAATCAGCCTATGAGCCTAACTAGGTTTAGGCTTTAACAGAAAATACCAAGAGAAAAAAGCAAATTTGATGATAAGAGTAAATTGGAAAGTTGTTTAAAATTGCATGCCCTATCTGAATCATGATCATTTAATTTGGACTTTACTGTTGCTTTAACAACTTGTGCTCCTCTGACTGAGCACCATAATTTTTTCTTTCATGACTCAGATAGAGCATGCAAATTTAAGCAACTTTATTACTTACTCCTATTATCAATTTTTCTTCGTTCTCTTGCTATCTTCATTTAAAAAGCAGGAATGTGATGCATAGGAGCCGTCCCATTTTTGGTTGAGAACCTGGGTTATGCTTGCTTATTGGTGGGTAAATGTCAGCCTCCATTAAGCAAGCGCTATCCATCGTGCTGAACTTAAAGGGACACTGAACTCAAATTTTTTCTTTTGCGATTAAGATAGTGCATGCAATTTTAAGCAACTTTCTAATGAACTCCTATTATAAATTTTTCTTTGTTCTCTTGCTATCTTTATTTGAAAAAGAAGGCATCTAAGTTTTTTTTTTTTTCAGTTCTCTGAACAGCACTTTTTTATTGGTGGATGAATTTATCCACCAATGAGCAAGGGCAACCCAGGTTATTTACCAAAAATGAGCCGGCATCAAAACTTACATTCTTGCACTTCAAATAAAGATACCAAGAGAATGAAGAAAATTTCATAATAGGAGTAAATTAGAACGTTTCTTAAAATTTCATGCTCTATCTGAATCACGAAAGAAAAAATGTAGGTACAGTGACCCTTTAAAATTGGCTGACATCCAAGATGGCGTCCGTCGAATTCCGATTGGCTGATAGGATTCTATCAGCCAATCGGAATTAAGGTAGAAAAATCTGATTGGCTGATTGAATCAGCCAATCAGATTCAAGTTCAATCCGATTGGCTGAACCAATCAGCCAATCAGATTGAACTTGAATCTGATTGGCTGATTCAATCAGCCAATCAGATTTTTCTACCTTAATTCCGATTGGCTGATAGAATCCTATCAGCCAATCGGAATTCGACATACGCCATCTTGGATGACGTCATTTAAAGGTACCTCATTCGCCATTCAGTCGTCGGCCGGGATGGATGCTCCGCGTTGGAGGAGCGAAGAATGAAGATTGAAGATGCCGCTTGATGGAAGATGCTGCCCGATGGAAGAAGACTTTGCTGCCGATTGGAGAAAGACATCACCGGGATGAAGAATTCTTCTTTGCCGCTTGATTGGACATCGCCCGGATCGGATGAAGAGTTCTGCCCGGCGGGGTGAATACAAGGTAGGGAGATCTTCAGGGGGGTAGTGTTAGGTTTATTTAAGGGGGGTTTGGGTTAGATTAGGGGTATGTGGGTGGTGGGTTGTAATGTTGGGGGTGGTATTGTGTGTTTTTTTTCAGGCAAAAGAGCAGTTTTCTTTAGGGCATGCCCCCACAAAAGGCCCTTTTAAGGGCTGGTAAGGTAAAAGAGCTTTGAACTATTTTTAATTTAGAATAGGGTAGGGAATTTTTTTTATTTTGGGGGTTTATTATTTTATTAGGGGGCTTAGAATAGGTGTAATTAGCTTAAAAATCTTGTAATCTTTTTTTTTTTTTTTGTAATTTAGTGTTTTTTTTTTTTGTAATTTAGTTTAGTTTATTAAATTGTATTTTTAGATAGATATTTGTAGTTTAATTGATTTATTGATAGTGTAGGTGTATTTGTAACTTAGGTTAGGATTTATTTTACAGGTAATTGGGTAATTATTTTAAATAGGTAGCTATTAAATAGTTCATAACTATTTAATAGCTATTATACCTAGTTAAAATAATTAACAATTTACCTGTAAAATAAATATAAACCCTAACATAGCTACAGTGTAATTATTAATTATATTGTAGCTATCTTAGGGTTTATTTTATAGGTAAGTATTTAGATTCTAATAGGAATATTTTAGTTTATAATATGAATTAGATTTATTTAATAAGAATTTAGTTAGGGGTGTTAGGGTTAGATAGAGTTAATATAGTTAATATAAATACTATAGTAACTATATTAACCCTAATATAATTAGGGTTAATATAGTTAATATATATAATGTAATAACTATATTAACTATAATATACTTAGGGTTAATATAGATAATATAGCTGGCGGCGGCGTAGGTAGATTAAATTAGGGGTTAATAATTTTAATATAGATGGCGGCGGTGTAAGGGGCTTACATTAGGGGTTAATACTATTAATATAGGTGGCGGCGGTGTAGGGAGGGCAGGTTATAGGGCAAAAGAGCAGTTAACTTTGGGGCAAAGCCCCGCAAAAATAGAGCGTATTACTTTATGGATATTAGATTAGGGGTTAATAATATTAATATAGCTTACGGCGGTATAAGGGGTCAGATTAGGGGATAGATCAGGTAGATGGCGGCGGTTTTAGGGGTTCACATTAGGGGATAGATCAGTTAGATGGTGGCGGTTTTAGGGGCTCACAGTAGGGGGTTAGTTTATGTAGATGGCGGCGGTTTAGGGGTTAAATACTTTATTAGGGATTGCAGCGGGGGATCGCGGTTGATAGGTAGACACTGCGCATTCGTTAGGTGTTAGGTTTTATTTAGCAGATCGCGGTTGACAGCTAGATAGACATTGCGCATGCTTTAGGTGTTAGGTTTTATTTAGCAGATCGTGGTTGACAGCTAGATAGACATTGCGCATGCGTTAGGTGTTAGGTTTATTTAGCAGCTAGTTTAGGGAGTTACGGGGCCCCAATAGTCAGCGTAAGGCTTCTTACGGCTGCTTTTTGTGGCGAGGTGAAAATGGAGTAAGATTTCTCCATTTTCGCCACGTAAGTCCTTACGCTGTATATTGGATACCAAACTGCGCTGGTTTGGTATACCTGCCTATGGCCCAAAAAACTACGGGCGACGGCAGAAATATACGCGCGTAACTTCTAGGTTACGCCGTATATGTGATACCAAACCAGCGCAAATATTGGCGTCGCCGACTTTTGCGGGCGACGATTTTTATCGGATCGACCCCATGATTTAGATAGAGCATGCGATTTTAAACAACTTTCTAATTTACTCCTATTATAAATTTTTCCTTGTTCTCTTGGTATCTTTATTTGAAAATGCAGGAAAGTACACTTACGAGCTGGCCCATTTTTGGTTCAGAACACTGGAAAGCGCTTGCTGATTGGTGGCTGCACTCTGCATTGCATGCTCTATTTGAATCATGAAAGAAAAAAATTGTGTTCAGAATCCCTTTAAGGGTATAATGTATTTAAGCCTTTTTTATGACTAATACATAAGTAATGAGCAAGAGCAACAGTTTGATATTTTTTCAGTATACACATAGCTAGTGTAACTTGTGTCCATATATACATAAAAGATATTACAGTATAGAATAGATGAGATAGATAATTAGATATAGAGATATACATATATAGAGACCTCACAACTTGAGAGAGAAAGTCCCGACTCCCTAATGCTGAGCTCTCAGACAGCCATATGCACTGATTTGCAGAATTTCCCTTAACCAGACACATAGACCCCTCAGACATGCCCACTAATCACCCAGACATGTCCACTGACCACACAGACATGCCTATAACCCCCCCACTATCCTCTAGTGACCTTGTCCCTCCTTACAGGGCCCCACCCACAAAACAGCAATGACCACGTTCAACCTTCTGAGACTGTGTGTGTATATATACCTGTATATATTTATAGTAAATTCAAATTCTGAATATTTTTCACATCACTTGTAATAAATATGTTAATTTTGTTATTTGCTTTTGTTACTTTAAAACTTTATCAGCAAGACAATATAAAAACAAAAACAAAAAAAAGTTCCACGTTGCAAATTTGCTGACAAGTTATAAGGGAGGCTGTTCTTTTTGAAGCTTGTTTTCACATAACTGTGTATAAAATGTGTTCTATATATCGGATTGTAAACTGAAATTGTAGTTTGCTGCTCCACGATGTAAAAAATAAAATGCAGAGTGAGAAAAGATTGGTAAACAACATTTCCCAGTAAATGAAAAAGCAAAAAAGGGATGTGCTGGATGTCTTAGTCATTTTAAAGACTGACAGTTATTGCTCATTGTGCAGCTGCTAAACTCTGAAAATCAACACTGCTATGTTTGTTATTTTGTATTATGACAGAACTTCTTAGGGATGTTTAAAATATGGAGTCAGTAAGTGTTGATAGACAACTGCTGGGATGCAACTTCTTCCCACATTATCTAAGGTAAACAAAATAAAAAAAAATGGCAATAAAAAATGCTCCCAGAATGGAGATACTCAGAGTGGGGAGGGAGCTGTGACCCTGTGGAGGAGAAGCTTATATGGAGGTTTGTAAAGGGGAGGAGTTAGGAAGTGAGGGAGATTTGGGCTTGAATGTGTTGGAAGCTAGGTCAGTTAGTTTTTATCTGCTAGCAAGCACACCCCTCCCGCCCAAAACAACAAAGAAAAAAAGGTTGTTTGTTGCTGCAGTGGGTGATGGGTAAATGACAGTTACGTCCCTTTTTTACAGTTGCACACCCTGGGATTAAATGAACACTAAACCCATTTTTTTTCCATGATTCAGATAGAGTATGCAATTTTAAGCAACTTTCTAATTTACTCCTATCATCAATTTTTTCATTCTCTTGCTATCTTTATTTGAAAAAGCAGGAATCTAAGCTTAGGAGCTGGACCATTTTTGGTTCAGCATCTAGGTAGTGCTTGCTGATTGGTTTCAAATAAAGATACCAAGAAGACAAAGAAACATTAATAATAGGAGTAAATGAGAAAGTTGCTAAAAATTGCATGCTCTATCTGAATCATGAAAGAAAACATTTGGGTTTAGTATCCCTTTAAGTATTGTAGCATTCCTTCAAGGAGTAGGGAACTGGCAAGGAGTTCCTGTGGTGCTGGAGTTGGTTACGGCTGTGTTGACATTGAGAGAGTAGGGTACTAATAAGTTATCTTCATGTTATCTTAAAAACAAAGATTTAAAAGGGTTAATGATTAGCAGTCTAAGAAAAGGTTTTGACATTTTATGGATGTTGTCTATAGAGTTTATAAAGCTAGTGAAGCTGCAGCCAAAAAACACAATTTATGCTTACCTGATAAATTTATTTCTCTTGTGGTGTATCCAGTCCACGGATCATCCATTACTTGTGGGATATTCTCATTCCCAACAGGAAGTTGCAAGAGGACACCCACAGCAGAGCTGTCTATATAGCTCCTCCCCTAACTGCCATATCCAGTCATTCGACCGAAAACAAGCAGAGAAAGGATGTATGAAGCGAAGACCAAGTCGCCGCCTTGCAAATCTGTTCAACAGAAGCCTCATTTTTAAAGGCCCATGTGGAAGCCACAGCTCTAGTAGAATGAGCTGTAATCCTTTCTGGAGGTTGCTGGCCAGCAGTCTCATAGGCTAAGCGGATTATGCTTCTTAGCCAAAAAGAAAGAGAGGTTGCTGAAGCCTTTTGACCTCTCCTCTGTCCAGAGTAGACAACAAACAAAGCAGATGTTTGACGAAATTCTTTAGTAGCTTGTAAGTAAAACTTTAAAGCACGAAATACGTCCAGATTGTGTAATAGACGTTCCTTCTTTGAAGAAGGATTAGGACACAAAGATGGAACAACAATCTCTTGATTGATATTCCTATTAGATACCACCTTAGGTAAAAACCCAGGTTTGGTACGCAGGACTACCTTATCCGCATGGAAGATCAGATAAGGAGAATCACATTGTAAAGCAGATAACTCGGAGACTCTACGAGCCGAGGAAATAGCTACCAAAAACAGAACTTTCCAAGATAAAAGTTTGATATCTATGGAATGAAGAGGTTCAAACGGAACTCCTTGAAGAACCTTAAGAACCAGATTTAAGCTCCATGGAGGAGCAACAGGTTTAAACACAGGCTTGATTCTAACTAAAGCCTGACAAAATGCCTGAACGTCTGGAACATCCGCCAGACGCTTGTGCAAAAGAATAGACAGAGCAGAAATCTGTCCCTTTAAAGAACTAGCTGAGTAACACTTGGATTCACACCAATAAAGATATTTACGCCATATCTTATGGTAAATTTTCCTGGTGACAGGCTTTCGTGCCTGTATTAAGGTATCAATGACTGACTGGGAGAAGCCACGCTTTGATAACATCAAGCGTTCAATCTCCAGGCAGTCAGTCTCAGAGAAATTAGATTTGGATGATTGAAAGGACCTTGTAGTAGAAGGTCTCGTCTTAACGGCAGAGTCCAAGGTGGAAAGGATGACATGTCCACTAGATCTGCATACCAGGTCCTGCGTGGCCACGCAGGCGCTATCAAGATCACCGATGCTCTCTCCTGCTTGATCTTGGCAATCAGACGAGGGAGCAGAGGAAACGGTGGAAGCACATAAGCCAGGTTGAAAGACTAGGGCGCTGCTAGAGCATCTATCAGCGTCGCCTTGGAATCCCTGGACCTGGATCCGTAACAAGGAAGCTTGGCGTTCTGGCGAGACGCCATGAGATCCAGTTCTGGTTTGCCCCAACGATGAATCAATTGTGCAAACACCTCCGGATGGAGTTCCCACTCCCCCGGATGAAAAGTCTGACGACTTAGAAAATCCGCCTCCCAGTTCTCTACACCTGGGATATGGATAGCTGATAGGTGGCAAGAGTGAATCTCTGCCCAGTGAATTATCTTTGAGACTTCTAACATCGCTAGGGAACTCCTTGTTCCCCCTTGATGGTTGATGTAAGCCACAGTCGTGATGTTGTCCGACTGAAATCTGATGAACCTCAGAGTTGCTAACTGAGGCCAAGCCTGAAGAGCATTGAATATCACTCTCAGTTCCAGAATATTTATTGGAAGGAGTGACTCCTCCTGAGTCCACGATCCCTGAGCCTTCAGGGAGTTCCAGACTGCACCCCAACCTAGAAGGCTGGCATCTGTCGTTACAATTGTCCAATCTGGCCTGCGAAAGGTCATACCTTTGGACAGATGGACCCGAGATAGCCACCAGAGAAGAGAATCCCTGGTCTCTTGATCCAGATTTAGTAGAGGGGACAAATCTGTGTAATCCCCATTCCACTGACTGAGCATGCAGAGTTGCAGCGGTCTGAGATGTAGGCATGCAAACGGCACTATGTCCATTGCCGCTACCATTAAGCCGATTACTTCCATGCACTGAGCCACCGAAGGGCGAGGAATGGAATAAAGAACACGGCAGGAATTTAGAAGTTTTGATAACCTGGACTCCGTCAGGTAAATTTTCACTTCTACAGAATCTATCAGAGTCCCTAGGAAGGAAACTCTTGTGAGGGGGATAGAGAACTCTTTTCCTCATTCACCTTCCACCCATGCGACCTCAGAAATGCCAACACTATGTCCGTATGAGACTTGGCAATTTGGAAGTTTGACGCCTGAATCAGGATGTCGTCTAAATAAGGGGCCACTGCTATGCCCCGCGGCCTTAGGACCGCCAGACGCGACCCCAGAACCTTCGTAAAAATTCTTGGGGCTGTAGCTAACCCAAAGGGAAGAGCTACAAACTGGTAATGCCTGTCTAGGAAGGCAAACCTGAGAAACCGATGATGATCTTTGTGCTATGTGAAGATAAGCATCCTTTAGATCCACTGTAGTCATGTATTGACCCTCCTGGATCATAGGTAGGATGGTACGAATAGTCTCCATCTTGAATGATGGAACTCTGAGGAATTTGTTTAAGATCTTTAGATCCAAAATTGGTCTGAAGGTTCCCTCTTTTTTGGGAACCACAAATAGATTTGAGTAAAATCCCTGTCCCTGTTCCTCCTTTGGAACTGGATGGATCACTCCCATAACTAGGAGGTCTTGTACACATTGTAAGAATGCCTCTCTCTTTATCTGGTTTGCAGATAATTGTGAAAGGTGAAATCTCCCTTTTGGGGGGGAAGCCTTGAAGTCCAGAAGATTTCCCTGGGATATAATTTCCAACGCCCAGGGATCCTGGACATCTCTTGCCCATGCCTGGGCGAAGAGCGACAGTCTGCCCCCTACTAGATCCATTACCGGATAGGGGGCCGTTCCTTCATGCTGTCTTAGAGGCAGCAGCAGGCTTTTTGGCCTGCTTACCTTTTTCCAGGTCTGGTTAGGTCTCCAGACCGTCTTGGACTGAGCAAAAGTTCCCTCTTGTTTTGCATTAGAGGAAGTTGATGCCGCACTTGCCTTGAAGTTTCGAAAGGCACGAAAATTAGACTGTTTGGCCCTTGATTTGGACCTATCCTGAGGAAGGGCATAACCTTTTCCTCCAGTGATATCAGCAATAATCTCCTTCAAACCAGGCCCGAATAGGGTCTGCCCCTTGAAGGGAATGTTAAGCAGCTTAGACTTTGAAGTAACGTCAGCTGACCATGATTTCAGCCATAGCACTCTGCGCGCCTGGATAGCAAAACCAGAATTCTTAGCCGTTAGTTTAGTCAAATGAACAATGGCATCAGAAACAAAAGAATTGGCTAGCTTAAGTGCTCTAAGCTTGTCAAGTATGTCATCCAATTGAGTCGCTACCTGTAAAGCCTCTTCCAGAGACTCAAACCAGAACACCGCAGCAGCAGTGACAGGAGCAATGCATGCAAGGGGCTGTAGGATAAAACCTTGTTGAATAAACATTTTCTTAAGGTAACCCTCTAACTTTTTATCCATTGGATCTAAGAAAGCACAACTGTCCTCGACAGGGATAGTAGTATGCTTTGCTAGAGTAGAAACTGCTCCCTCCACCTTAGGAACTGTCTGAGGGGGAGAGAACGGCACACCTGGTCTATCCCATTCCTTAGTAATAATTTCTGTAAACTTTTTAGGTATTGGAAAAACATCAGTGCACACCGGCACTGCATAGTATTTATCCAGTCTACACAATTTCTCTGGCATTGCAATTGTATCACAGTCATTCAGAGCAGCTAAAACCTCCCTGAGTAACACGCGGAGGTGTTCAAGCTTAAATTTAAATGTAGAGATATCAGAATCAGGTTGCATCATCTTCCCTGAGTCAGAAACATCACCTACAGAAAGAAGCTCTCCTTCTTCAGCTTCTGCATATTGTGAGGCAGTATCAGACATAGCTCTTAAAGAGTCAGTATGCTCTGTATTTCTTCTAACTCCAGAGCTATCTCGCTTTCCTCTAAATTCAGGTAGTCTGGCTAATACCGCTGACAGTGTATTATCCATGACTGCCGCCATGTGTTGTAAAGTAAACGCTATGGGCGCCCTAGATGTACTTGGCGCCATTTGAGCGTGAGTCCCTTGAGCGGGAGTCAAAGGATCTGATACGTGGGGAGAGTTAGTCGGCATAACTTCCCCCTCGTCAGATTCCTCCGGTGATAAATTTTTTAAAGACAGAATATGATCTTTATAGCTTAAAGTGAAATCAGTACATTTGATACACATTCTAAGAGGGGGTTCCACCATGGCTTTTAAACATAATGAACAAGTAGTTTCCTCTATGTCAGACATGTTTGTACAGACTAGCAATGAGACTAGCAAGCTTGGAAAACACTTTAAATCAAGCAAAAAATAAAAACGGTACTGTGCCTTTAAGAGAAACAAATTTTGTCAGAATTTGAAAAACTGTGAAAAAAGGCAGTAAATCAAACGTAATTTTTACAGTGTGTTTAACAGAGCATTGCACCCACTTGCAAATGGATGATTAGCCCCTTAGTTCAAAAAACGGATCAAAAAAACGATATAGACGTTTTTTAACAGTCACACCAAACTGCCACAGCCTTGCTGTGGGCCTACCTTCCCCAACAAATGATTTTGGAAAGCCTAAGAGCACTTTAGAGATGTCCTATAGCATTCAGGGGACTCCTGGAGGAAGCTGGATGTCTCAGTCTATAAAAGTTAAAGCGCAAAAAAAGCACTAAATTAGGCCCCTCCCACTCATAGTAACACAGTGGAAAGCCTCAGGAAACTGTTTATAGGCAAATTTAAGCCAGCCATGTGGAAAAAAACTAGACCCCGATAAAGTTTTATCACCAAAGTATATATAAAAATGTTTAAACATGCCAGCAAACGTTTTATATTGTAACTATAAAAGAGTATTACCTCAGAAAGTAAGCATGATACCAGTCGCTATTAAATCACTGTATTCAGGCTTACCTTACATAAATTTGGTATCAGCAGCATTTTTTTAGCATTCACATCTTCTAGAAAATAATTTTAACTGCACATACCTCATAGCAGGATAACCTGCACGCCATTCCCCCGCTGAAGTTACCTCTCTCTTTAGTCATGTGTGAGAACAGCAATGGATCTTAGTTACAACCTGCTAAGATCATAGAAATCACAGGCAGATTCTTCTATTTTTCTGCCTGGAACAAAATAGTACAACTCCGGTAACATTTAAAAATAATAAACTTTTGATTGAAGCAAAATAACAGCTACATTTCACCACTTCTCTCTTACTACCTCCATGCTTGTTGAGAGTTGCAAGAGAATGACTGGATATGGCAGTTAGGGGAGGAGCTATATAGACAGCTCTAGCGTGGGTGTCCTCTTGCAACTTCCTGTTGGGAATGAGAATATCCCACAAGTAATGGATGATCCGTGGACTGGATACACCTTACAAGAGAAAAATATACCACAATATGTCTGTGGGGTTATTTGTAAATGGTGGGTGGTGTGTATATATATATATATATATATATATATATATATATATATATATATATATATATATATATATATGTGTGTGAATCCAAGACGAAACAAACTGGCTCAAATTCCAAGACGTTTATTGTGTTGAATAGACAGCTTAAAAGCAATTCACAATTTTGGCATAAGCACTTATTAAAAAGGTAAGACTGCAGACAGGCATTCCATCTTACGCGTTTCGGCTATCCACCTTAATCATAGACCATTTTAGCCCTACATCACTAATCAGTTTAAATATACCATCCTGTCATCCTATTGGTTCCTGCAGTCTAACTAGTCAGCCAATACAAAGAGGGGGCCGGTCACCGGTAGATACATCAATGATTTTAACATACTATTGATACAGCTAATCCTCAAATGGACACAATTATATTAACTTAGCAAAAAATATCGCAACATAAATACTAGCCTGAACTAAGTTATAGATAGTTACTTTAACAACAGTTACAACATGCAACTAAATAATGCATAGTAACAGTGGCAATACATTGTATATCTACCAAATATCAATTATTCGAACTAGTTAGAAAGGGTGCCTAAAGGGAGTAAGATTAATTTTACCTACCGCATGTATGCGGCTAATTCAAATGTTACTAACTACTACTCACCCTATTATTGTGTTACTGTGATTGCTAATGTAAATATATATATATTGTGTCTCTTTTATTGAAGAGAAGCTTGACTTAATAAAAAGAGGGGAAAAACATAATAAGAGATTCTGCTGGAACTATAATTAATCACACCCAATTAGCAATTGTGTGACAACTTAAGTTTGCTATCCGATTTTTTCCTTTTCAGTCTAATCACCAAAAATGTATTAGATCAGTCTCAATGTTCATGCCCTGTGGGCTTCTCGTCATTAAGGTATATATCCAAAACACCTCCTTCTTAAGTGTGTGTGTGTGTGTATATATATATACTGTATATGGAGGGAGGATGGACTAATGCAGGGGTTACAACTGAACAGGGTTCTATATAGTTTTAAAGCTCTAAATAACTCTGTCAGGTTTTTTAGGAATCTGGCTACCATGTTTGCTTCCACATTTCCATATGTTGAACAAATCCTAATATAAGAAAAACATATGTGTTGGTTATATTAACTATATAATTTGGAAAGTTTAATTAGTTAAAAAAAAGAGTATTTCTGATGGATTGGAATAGCATAAAAGAGGAAGTGAAAAAGTTGAATAAGCACTTCCATTTAAATATTGTCTCAGCAATATGAGTTTGAATAGGGGCCATTAGGAATTGGGTGTATAAAATGAGTGGGTGATTACAAACAGGAGTTAGGTGCATGTATTTCTGTGACATCATTGCTCTTTTGAAAATGTGCTAACATGGTAAATTTGTACTTGCAAATATGGCACTACAAAAACAGAAAAACAGGCTAGAATCTTATACTGCTTTTCCTTGCTGTATTATTATCAGGTATTTGTAGAGCGGCAACAGATTCTGCAGCGCTATAAACATAGGCTCTATACAAGATAACAGCCCAGCTGTTTGATCTACAAACAGCTGGGCTCATAGGCTTATATGCTAAGGGGTTCAAGGGGATAGGAAACGAGTTAGGAAAGGTTAGTGTAGGTTGTATGTATCCCTCAATAGTAGAGTCTTTAGGGAGTGCCTGAAGCTTACAAAATAAGGGGAAAGTCTTGTGGAGCAAGACAGAGAGTTCCATAAGATGTGAGCCAGCCCAGAGGCAGAACTTTTCCTCACTTTCTGCAATGAGATTTTGTTTTAGTGAAGCATTTTCTGCAGGTCATTTTGAAATAAAATTCAAATTAAATTAGGCAGTTACACTAACGCACCAGACAGAGTTCAATTGCATAGAAAATTAGCTGCAGACAAAATAAATGATATTTTTTTTAAATGTTTCTTGAATAAATTTGTTTCTTTTTCTTGTAGTCTAACATGACAAGGTAGAAATGTAGTAATAAAAAGGTGATTTGCTCAATATCTTACATTCAGAAAAGACAGGTTTACAGAACGGGAAAGGCTGGTGGGAGGAAAATCCCTGAGACCCAGTCACCAATCAGTGTGCTGTGCTTTGTAGTGCTGCTCCATATTAAACTGTTCTCTTCAAACAGCACATTACTCTGAAAAACTTACACAGTGCAGCCAGAGCAGGTAACAAGAGAGGAGGAAATCGTGAGCAGCGCGAAGGGGATGGGAGGGGGAGTATCTGGAGACAAGGTCTGAGATATAGGGGGAACAGTGCAGTTGAGGGCCTTGTATGTCAGAGTCAGATTTTTGTGCTTAATACTGAAGGCAAGGGGAAGCCAGTGAAGGGATTGGCAGAGAGGTGCATCAGATGAAGAGTGACGTGTAAAGAAGATGAGCCCGGCAGAGGCATTAATTATGGATTGTAAAGGAGCTAGGCGGTAGCTAGGGAGAACAGAGAAGATGGAGTTGCAGTAGTCAAGGCGGGAAAGGATGAGAGAGTGGATTAAAATCTTAGTTGTGTCTTATATAAGGAAATGTCTAATTTTAGAGATGCTTTTAAGGTGGAAGCAACAGACTTTAGCCAAGGACTGAATGTGAGAAATGCGACTTTAGAGTATGCTAAGGAAGATGTGCAACCACCAAGGGGACATTTGCCTTTACCATATTATATTATATTATATATATATTTTATATATATATTTTATATATATATATATATATATATATATATATATATATATATATATATATATATATATATATATATATATATATATATATATACTGTATATTCAGGCAGGTATTGTATATGAAACTCAGGAGACAGCTGTATAGTAAGGGGCCAGACAATACATTTATCAAACTACACCCAATTTAATGCCCACCCTGGCATTGTACTGCCTGTGATCTGATCATTAACCCCTTAAGGACCAAGGCCATTTTTCAATTTCTTTCCCTTAAGGACCAGGGCTATTTTTACATTTCTGCAGTGTTTGTGTTTAGCTGTAATTTTCCTCTTCCTCATTTACTGTACCCACACATATTATATACCGTTTTTCTCGCCACTAAATGGACTTACTAAAGATACCATTCTTTTCATCATATCTTATAATTTACTATAAAAAATATTATAAAATATGAGGAAAAAATGGAAAAAAACACACTTTTTCTAACTTTGACCCCCAAAATCTGTTACACATCTACAACCACCAATAAACAACCATGCTAAATAGTTTCTAAATTTTGTCCTGAGTTTAGAAATACCCAATGTTTACATGTTCTTTGTTTTTTTTGCAAGTTATAGGGAATAAATACAAGTAGCACTTTGCTATTTCAAAACCACTTTTTTTCAAAATGAACGCTAGTTACATTGGAACCCTGATAGCTGTCAGGAATACCTGAATATCCCTTGACATGTATATATATATTTTTTTGGAAGACATTCCAAAGTATTGATCTAGGCCCATTTTGGTATATTTCATGCCACCATTTCACCGCCAAATGCGATCAAATAAAAGAAATTGTTCACTTTTTCACGAATTTTTTCACAAACTTTAGGTTTCTCACAGAAATTATTTACAAACAACTTGTGCAATTATGGCATAAATGGTTGTAAATGCTTCTCTGGGATCCCCTTTGTTCAGAAATAGCAGACTTATATGGCTTTGGCGTTGCTTTTTGGTAATTAGAAGGCTGCTAAATGCCACTGCGCACCACACGTGTTTTATGCCCAGCAGTGAAGGGGTTAATTAGGGAGCATGCAGGGAGCTTGTAGAGTTAATTTTAGCTTTAGTGTAGTGTAGTAGACAACCCAAAGTATTGATCTAGGCCCATTTTGGTATATTTAATGCCACCATTTCAACGCCAAATGCGATCAAATTTTAAAAAAAAAACGTAATTTTTTCGCAATTTTAGGTTTCTCACTGAAATTATTTACAAACAGCTCATGCAATTATGGCACAAATGGTTGTAAATGCTTCTCTGGGATCTCCTTTGTTCAGAAATAGCAGACATATATGGCTTTGGCGATGCTTTTTGGTAATTAGAAGGCTGCTAAATGCCGCTGCACATCACACGTGTATTATGTCTAGCAGTGAAGGGGTTAATTAGGGATCTTGTAGGGAGCCTGCAGGGTTAATTTTAGCTTTAGTGTAGAGATCAGCCTCCCACCTAACACATCAGACCCCCTGATCAATCCCAAACAGCTCTCTTCCCTCCCCTACCCCACAATTGTCCCCGCCATCTTAAGAACTGGCAGAAAGTCTGCCAGTACTAAAATAAAATGGATCTTTTATTTTTTTTAATTATTTTTTTTAGCATATTTATATATGCTGCTGTGTAGGATCCCCCTTAGCCCCAAACCTCCCTGATCCCCCCCCAAACAGCTCTCTAACCCTCCCCCTCTACATTATTGGGAGCCATCTTGGGTACTGGCAGCTGTCTGCCAGTACCCAGTTTGCAAAAAAATATATTTTTTTTATTTTTTTCCCCACTTTTCTGTAGTGTAGCTTCCCCCCCCCAAGACTAAACCCCCACCCCTTCCCAGATCACTTTGATTACTGTTATTTATGTTTTTATTCCCTCTATCCCTCTAAATGTAAACAAACTATGTTCCATAGTGTAATGGTTCCCACCCGCTCCCTCCCCGTGCACGCGCCCGCCCGCCTTCCCCGTCCATGCGCGCCCCCCCCAGCGATCCCGCCCACGATCACGCCCACCTCTGCACTCTGCAATCCATTGATTGCCGCCCACCCGCCTCCCATGTCGGCTCCCACCCACCAACGATTGCGGCCATCGATGTCCGGTGCGGAGAGGGCCACAGAGTGCTCTGTCTGCATCGGATGGGGCAAAATGTTATTGCAGTGATGCCTCCATATCGAGGCATCACTGCAATAACCGGACAGTGGCTGGAAGCGATCAGGATCGCTTCCAGCCGCTTTCAACCCCAACGTCGTACAGGGTACGTCGCTGGTCTTTAAAGACCAGTTTGTGCAAGACGTACCCTGTACGACGCGTGTCGTTAAGGGGTTAAAGGGACAGTATACACTCATTTTCATATAACTGCATGTAATAGACACTACTATAAAGAATAAGATGCACAGATACTGATATAAAAATCCAGTATAAAATGGTTTAAAAACGTACTTAGAAGCTTTCAGTTTAGCTCTGTTGAAAAGGTAGTTGTAAAGCCCACTGCAAGTGGGAAATAAGACATTCCCCCCTCCCCCTTCTTTTGCATATAAAAAGACCCTTTACACAAACAGGAGCAAGCTGGAGAAGGTAGCTGACGGTATTCAAATAAAACTTTGGGGCTTGGTTAGGAGTCTGAAAATCAGAGCAATGTTATTTAAAAATAAGCAAAATTATACATTTTTTTTAAAAACTAACTTTATGGGCTTTATAAATAGATCATCTACAAAACATTTATGCAAAGAAAAAATGAGTGTATAATGGCCCTTTAATCTTGCCTGGGGTTCTCACAATTACAGTGTGATTGCACAACCCTCCCTAATTAGCAGCTAACATTCATACCTTCATCTATAGGCCTCAGTACTAACAATTACTATTGTGATTATCTATTTTTACACATCATATTTTATTATTAATAAAAGTCAAATTATCATAACTGAAAAGTAAATCTTATTGGGGGATCAGCTGTGTAGCTCCAACAATCTCTTTAGGATACCATTATGCCACCTGACCACATACCACAGTTTATGCTTTCTTCTCTCTGTGTACACCTGATATATATATATATATATATATATATATATATATATATATATATAGAGAGAGAGAGAGAGAGAGAGAGAGAGAGAGAGAGAGAGAGAGAGAGAGAGAGAGAGAGAGGAGAAAGAGAATCAGAGTGAAATGGCCAAAAAGAACAAATCACTCAGGGACTGCGCTTGGGATTGGCCTTAAGAAAATAAGTATTATTGGGTTCTAATCCAAAAAACAAATCATAGGCTACAGATGTCTGTATTAACAGACAAGAGTTAAACAATGTAGCTATAGAAAAGGTCAGAGCAGCTGTATCATAAAAGAGGAAATAATATCCCTATTAAACTTCCAAGTAACAAAAGATAAGAAAAAAGGTATTATGATTTTAGCGCGTCTGAACTGTTCTATATAATCACCTAAAACGTATTGGGTGACGCTACTCCACGGGAACAAATAGATCACGTGGAATTTGTTGGTCTAGAGGAATGATAATAGTATATGAATATACGATAGAGGGCAGCAAAGATTAAATACTAAATGTAACTATTAATAAGCCACACACACTAGGTAAAAAAGAGCACAAATGATATGAAATAATAACAAATATGAAATGATAATAAAATTGTGGCGCTAAAAAATATGGAAAATATTACGTATCAAAATCTAATGATCGTAGTAGAAAGTATATATATGAAAAGGAAGTGGATGACACCAAATAAGTGTTAGAAAAATAGTGGTAAAAATAAAAATAAAACTGATAAATAAATGTATGCTAAAATAACAGTCGCATATCAAATCAGATAAAACAAAAATAAAAAGTCCATCTAAAAAAATATATATATAACAGGATAATAGGTCTATAGTCCACCAGGAGAATATCACTGTTTTTTATCCGCAATAGTTCACACAGTCTATCACTTTGGATATGCAGACTTGGGTATAAATGTTTCTTTATCGTTACGGTCAATAAGATCAAATATGCAGACTTAAATGCAGGTCTTTCTTTATCCGGTATTGGTAAAGTCGGGTACTCACCAGAGTTCACCTCAATCAGATGAAGTAAGTGTTACGCCCACAGGTTTATGCCCCCAGGGCTGATGAATAAGATCTGTATAAGGCTCCGGTATCAGATGCGCATTCCCTTTTCCCTTTTCATTTTATGCGCATATGATACCGGAGCCTTATACAGATCTTATTCATCAGCCCTGGGGGAACAGCGTCACCCAATACGTTTTAGGTGATTATATAGAACAGTTCAGACGCGCTAAAATCATAATACATTTTTTTCTTTTATATACATATATACACACACATACACACACACACCTGTGAGCGTATATATGTATGTATACAAATTTAAAATTTCAAGGATCCGATTTTTGCCTCTGAAGAAGTTACGTTTAACTTCGAAACGCATAAGGATTTTGGATAAGTGGGCTGACAGGCCTTGTTAGAATCGGCATCTTTGTACTTTTATATTGCACTTTTTAAAAAATCGGATCCTTGAAATTTTAAAGACTTTGACGCAGGACATCTTTTGCATTCTGCTCTTGCCTTATTTACACTAACACGCAGTTAGTCTACCTCTGTACCAAGGTTTTTTATGGTTCATACACACTAATATTGTGCATACTATAGACTCCAGAGAGGAGCACCAACTTATTTTGCAATATACTACCTACACAGTTTATAGCTAAGACTAAGGAACTGTTTGCAGTACATCAACCAACGCTTATCTGCATAAACTTTCAGTACTTTTAAGCACCCAATCTAAAAGCGGTTTGGTGTGTTTTTTACACATGCTGTCAACTTACCTCATATTGTTTTGAGGTTTATAAATGTAAGCACATTTTATTTGTGATTAATAAATTGTCTTTTACCAAACAGTATCACACTATGTTCTTGTCTTTTTCTTTTACCTCCAATCCACTCATGAATATGTGAGGACACTGGATATCTCACCACCAGAGGAAAAGAAAGACACCAAGAGAGTCCAGGATTTCCATTGCCAAAAAGATTTCCCATGGAGAATTGTCAAGATATCACCTCAGAGAGAGCCAGAGGATTATCTTTACTTATACAGAGAGTCCAGGATTTTCATTGCCACATAAATCAACTACAGGAAACCATCAGGATATTACCCCAGAAAGAGCCAATAGATCATCTCTACCTCACTGCTGATCACTTACCTCATAGGATTGAGGTTTCTTCCGGTAAGCACATTATACTTACCGCAGACAAGGACTTAGTTATAAGAAAAGATTGAACGGCTAATATATCTGTATATGAACTTTGCAGTCATTTAGTCTTATCAGACTATAGCTATACCGCTGTTTATACACATATTGCTGTGCGCCTTTTTTCGTTTTTGATTTTCTCTTTCTATACTCACCTACAACAGTGACAAAGGTACACTGTATCAATACACAGGCAGCACGCACATACCACACAGGATCAATTTAACATCCTATACGATTGTATCACACAGTGATTCTAACTTTTAAAACACATTTAGAACACTAGCATCTATCCCAATAGATGAAGACACATCCATTTAACAGATATTATATATTCATATTGGTGTTTTAGTTTTAGCGCTGGTGCCTTTTCTTTTTATTCATATATATATATATATATATGTATGTATGTGTGTGTGTGTACATAAGTATTTACATGTGTACATATGTATTTTCAGACAAATATACACATATAAACACATAAATACATATGTGCACATGTGTGTATACACACGCATATATATATATATATATATATATATATATATATATATATATATATATATATATATGCGTGTGTATACACACATGTGCACATATGTATTTATGTGTTTATATGTGTATATTTGTCTGAAAATACATATGTACACATGTAAATACTTATGTACACACACACACATACATATATATATATATATATATATATATATATATATATATACTGTATATATATTCTCATCATTTCCCGCCTTGACTATTGCAACTACATCCTCTCTGGTCTCCCTAGTTTCCATCTTACGCCTTTATAATCCATAATGAATGCCTCTAATCTTCCTTATACGTCACTCTTCAACTGCTGTACCTCTCTGCCAATCCCTTCACTGGCTTCCTCTAACCTCCAGAATAAAACAAAAAATCCTGACTCTGACATTCAAGTTCCTCAATAACACTGTTCCCCTATATCTCTGACCTTGTCTCCAGATACTCTCTCCCCCATACCCTTCTTTCTGCTCATGTACCTCCTTTTCTCCTCCTCTCTTGTTACCTCTTTACATTGCAGTTCACAGAACTTCTCCACAATGGCTCCGATCTTTTGGAACTCTTGGCCTCGCTCCACAAGACTCTCCTCTAGTTTTCAAAGTTTAAAGCAGTCCTTAAAGATTCTACAGTTCAGGGATGCATACAATATACACTAACATTTCCTAACCCCAGCTCCTCTACTCCTTTTTTCATCCCCCTTGAACCCCTTTTGCATGTAATCCTACAAGCCCAGCTGATCTGTAGATTGCCTTCATAAGACCTGATTTACAACAGTGCAACACTCAGAAGGGCCCTCTACCCCTTTGCCTCCTATAAATGCTACTTTTGCATAATTATACCAATGTTTATAGCGCTGCGCTCTACAAATAACTAGGCTGACCATATTGCCGCTTTAAAAAGGGACATATGTTAGGGCTGTTTAAAGAAATGCTTTGAATAATGTTCTGTTATAAGAACCCTGACATATGTATTTTTCATGTATCCCTTTTTAAAGCGGCAATATGGTCAGCCTACAAATAACTGATAATAATACCTGATAATAATAATGTTCTCTAAAAAGTCCCTGTATAGCTGTATCAAATTTTGCTTCCAACAAATAGTTCTAGCTTTTGTTTCTCTAACAATTTCAGTACTAGGGCTGCATGGATTTCATCATCTCAAAGTGCCCTAAAATTGAGGTCTTCACATATCTTCTTCAATTACCTTTTTATCTAGCCATTTTTGTAGTTATGGTGACTCAGGTAAGAGCAGGGCTATGACACACAACTCATAATTGCCATACAAATCTCAGATTGCCTTGTGCGACTTAGTCCTCCTTCAGGCTAATCAAAAAGCATGGCTTCCAGTCTAGTTGCCATCTTAAAAATGAGCAGTATAGCAGCGTTATCAAGATTTGAAATGATCAGTAATGGTTTTAAAATTTGACTAGAGATATGTCTGCAATATACATTTGCAAAATACAAAATAAAAATGTTTTCCTTTAAAGGGACACTGAACCCAATTTTTTTTTTTCTTTTGTGATTCAGATAGAGCATGAAATTTTAAGCAACTTTCTAATTTACTCCTATTATCAAATGTTCTTCATTCTCTTGGTATCTTTATTTGAATTGCAAGAATGTAAGTTTAGATGCCGGACCATTTTTGGTGAACAACCTGGGTTGTCCTTGCTGATTGGTGGATAAATGTATCCACCAATAAAAAAGTGCTGTCCAGAGTACTGAAACATAAAAAACTTAGATGCCTTCTTTTTCAAATTAAGATAGCAAAAGAACAAAGAAAAATTGATAATAGGAGTACATTAGAAAGTTGCTTAAAATTGCATGCTATATCTGAATCACAAAAGAAAAAATTTGGGTTCAGTGTCCCTTTAAATATGATGTCCCTTTAATAGATATGGATTCTTTTACGAAGATAATGACACACTAAAACCAGATTTATTTAATGTTAGAAACTGTGATTTGGGGCTCAAACTATTATTTGCACAAAGACAAAAAAGAGATTCAGGACAGTAACAGTTTAATTTGCAACCTGAACTGAAGTGTGAACAAATTTATTGATAACTGTGTTCAAGTGTCTTGTTACCTAAAGTTTATTACAGCACACATGAATGTTACGTTTCGCTTAGGTATGAAGTATTGGAAATACCACACAAAACACACTTGGATAAAATGAGAATAAAGAGCTGGGATTTGATTAAGGCATTCTGCACAAATTATAGCAGCATTCAAACCAATTTTAAAGTCAATTAAATTTAATTGAACTCATATATTACACTAGCTCTTTGTCTAAGGCAAAGCTTGACAAATTTATTTCATATTTAGGAACCATCAATAATACTGAGTAGCCAGCTAGACATTTTTGAGAGCCACACAAAAGTATTTTTTTTTAATTATAATGTGCTGTACTTAAAGGGATATTATTACTTGAACATTTTCTTGGTCCATCTAAAACAAAATATTTCAGAATGTATTACTGTTCTTTGCTTTTTGAAAATTGGAAACTTCTGTGCTAAATAAACTTATTTTCCTGTGGCAGTTGCCAATATCAGCCAGTGATACATACACTTCCTGTTACACATTTTATTTTATTTTTACTTTATTTTCATACAAAAATATTTTAAGATGTTCTGCTGCTCTTTCCTGTAACATGAAACAAGTTTGATTATAATGTCCCTTTAAATAAAAATCATTTCCTTTCCTTGTCCATATGAATGGGGTTGCTGATTATTATTATGTGCATTTAGATCTACCATAACTGACTCCTAAAAGTTTTGATGATTTACCTTTAAAGGGAAATTAAAGTCATAATTAAACTTTTATAATTTAGACAGTGTATAATTAAAAAAAAAATGGAAAAATACCTTCCATTTACTTTTTATTTTTAAATGTAACCTTTTCTCTTGTTATCCTTTGCTGAAACTTAGCTGCTTCCATGAGATCATATATAGATAGGTTCAGTAGTGTGTACATGGCATTATATGGCAGCATTGTTTGCGACAATGGCCTAGATTTTGTAGGTTTGTAACTATTTGATACATATAGGCCTCAATTCTAATGTCTCCAAAGTTACCATTTGATATTACCAAAAAATGGGATTGGACGTTTGTTTGTTTTACGAAACAATAACAATCTTACCATGTCAAACACAGCTGAGCCTGACAACATTTCATCCCCATTTCCTCACAATGGCACCGTTAATAACTGATAATGGCTGTCGATTACTAAAACCCGAATTGAAAAGATACAACTGCGCAACAAAGATCCAAACCCAAAATGGTTGATTCTAGCTCTTTTTACATTACATAAAAGCCGCATGAACACAACATCCAACAACAGACATCGACAACATGAACAACATGCAACATTGTTGCACACTATGGGCTACACACATTTTTAGCTAAATGCACTCACTGTAAATTAGTAGCGCCCATATGTTTGCACTTGTATTATAAGTCGGAAGTAAAAATTTAGCCAGCAAGTAGAAGACTCAGGCGCGCTGATATCTGGAGGTCAGATAATCCAACAGAATTTAATCCCTTTCCCCATAAATTTCTACGGGGCGCCTTCAAATAGGCCTTTTTTTTCTCACTTGAGCTCTTACCCGAAGGCTATACAAACTGCACTAAAATGGAAGGTGTATTAGGAATACTTCAAATACCTTCACTTTTTAAATATATATTTCTACATATATCTGTATATATTTTTTTGTAAAAAATATATCTATAGCTATAAATCTGTATGAAAATATATATTTATAGATATAAATCTGTATGAAAATATATATTTATAGCTCTATATATATATATATATATATATATATATATAAAGAGAGAGAGATATAAATTTTTTAATACATATCTGTTCACATAGGTTTCGTATCTGCAGACTCACGCTGCCTTGGATGATGACGCCCTCGTTGGGGGTGTCTCTACTGGGGAGAACGTGGCTTCCTGCAGGGTTCATCTGTGTTATATTTCTGGTGGTGGGTAAGTGCAAATGTACACTGTTTGTCTGAGGACGGGTCATTTTTGACTCGAAAACATTCACATATTAAAGTGACCATACTGTTTATTGAAGACCTTTGGAGTGTGCGTTCTCTTTGGCTCTGTATTTACTATTTGCTGCACCCAAGGCAGTTGGATTACAATTCTGGAGTGCACATTGTCTGACATTTATATATATATATATATATATATATATATATATATATATATACAGGGAGTGCAGAATTATTAGGCAAGTTGTATTTTTGAGGATTAATTTTATTATTGAACAACAACCATGTTCTCAATGAACCCAAAAAACTCATTAATATCAAAGCTGAATAGTTTTGGAAGTAGTTTTTAGTTTGTTTTTAGTTATAGCTATTTTAGGGGAATATCTGTGTGTGCAGGTGACTATTACTGTGCATAATTATTAGGCAACTTAACAAAAAACAAATATATACCCATTTCAATTATTTATTTTTACCAGTGAAACCAATATAACATCTCAACATTCACAAATATACATTTCTGACATTCAAAAACAAAACAAAAACAAATCAGTGACCAATATAGCCACCTTTCTTTGCAAGGACAATCAAAAGCCTGCCATCCATGGATTCTGTCAGTGTTTTGATCTGTTCACCATCAACATTGCGTGCAGCAGCAACCACAGCCTCCCAGACACTGTTCAGAGAGGTGTACTGTTTTCCCTCCTTGTAAATCTCACATTTGATGAAGGACCACAGGTTCTCAATGGAGTTCAGATCAGGTGAACAAGGAGGCCATGTCATTAGATTTTCTTCTTTTATACCCTTTCTTGCCAGCCACGCTGTGGAGTACTTGGACGCATGTGATGGAGCATTGTCCTGCATGAAAATCATGTTTTTCTTGAAGGATGCAGACTTCTTCCTGTACCACTGCTTGAAGAAGGTATCTTCCAGAAACTGGCAGTAGGACTGGGAGTTGAGCTTGACTCCATCCTCAACCCGAAAAGGCCCCACAAGCTCATCTTTGATGATACCAGCCCAAACCAGTACTCCACCTCCACCTTGCTGGCGTCTGAGTCGGACTGGAGCTCTCTGCCCTTTACCAATCCAGCCACGGGCCCATCCATCTGGCCCATCAAGACTCACTCTCATTTCATCAGTCCATAAAACCTTAGAAAAATCAGTCTTGAGATATTTCTTGGCCCAGTCTTGACGTTTCAGCTTGTGTGTCTTGTTCAGTGGTGGTCGTCTTTCAGCCTTTCTTACCTTGGCCATGTCTCTGAGTATTGCACACCTTGTGCTTTTGGGCACTCCAGTGATGTTGCAGCTCTGAAATATGGCCAAACTGGTGGCAAGTGGCATCTTGGCAGCTGCACGCTTGACTTTTCTCAGTTCATGGGCAGTTATTTTGCTCCTTGGTTTTTCCACACGCTTCTTGCGACCCTGTTGACTATTTTGAATGAAACGCTTGATTGTTCGATGATCACGCTTCAGAAGCTTTGCAATTTTTAGAGTGCTGCATCCCTCTGCAAGATATCTCACTATTTTTTACTTTTCTGAGCCTGTCAAGTCCTTCTTTTGACCCATTTTGCCAAAGGAAAGGAAGTTGCCTAATAATTATGCACACCTGATATAGGGTGTTGATGTCATTAGACCACACCCCTTCTCATTACAGAGATGCACATCACCTAATATGCTTAATTGGTAGTAGGCTTTCGAGCCTATACAGCTTGGAGTAAGACAACATGCATAAAGAGGATGATGTGGTCAAAATACTCATTTGCCTAATAATTCTGCACTCCCTGTATATACACACAGTATCTCACAAAAGTGAGTACACCCCTCACATTTTTGTAAATATTTGAATATATCTGTTCATGTGACAACACTGAAGAAATGACACTTTGCTACAATGCAAACTAGTGATTGTACATCCTGTATAACAGTGTAAATTTGCTGTCCCCTCAAAATATCTCAAAATATAGCCATTAATGTCGAAACCGTTGGCAACAAAAGTGAGTACAACCCCAAGTGGAAATGTCCAAATTGGACCCAATTAGCCATTTTCCCTCCACGGTGTCATGTGACTCGTTAGTGTTGCATGGTCTCAGGTGTGAATGGGGAACAGGTGTGTTAAATCTGGTGTTATCGCTATCACACTCTCTCATACTGGTCACTGGAAGTTCAACATGGCACCTCATGGAAAAGAACTCTGAGGATCTGAAAAAAAGAATTGTTGCTCTACATAAAGATGACCTAGGGCTGGCTATAAGAAGATTGCCAAGACCCTGAAACTGTGCTGCAGCACGGTGGGCAAGACCATACAGTGGTTTCACAGGACAGGTTCCATTCAGGACAGGCCTCGCCATGGTCGACCAAAGAAGTTGAGTGCACGTGCTCAGCATCATATCCAGAGGTTGTCTTTGGGAAATAGACGTATGAGTGCTGCCAGCATTGCTGCAGAAGTTGAAGGAGTGGGGGGTCAGCCTGTCAGTGCTCAGACGATACACCGCGCACTGCATCAAATTGGTCTGCATAGCTGTCGTCCCAGAAGGCAGTCTCTTCTAAAGATGATGCACAAGAAAGTCCGCAAACAGTTTGCTGAAGACAAGCAGACTAAGGACATGGATTACTGGAACCATGTCCTGTTATCCGAGACCAAGATAAACGTATTTGGTTCAGATGGTGTCAAGCGTGTGTGACGGCAACCAGGTGAGGAATACAAAGACAAGTGTGTCTTGCCTACAGACAAGCATGGTGGTGGGAGTGTCATGGACTGGGCCTGCATGAGTGCTGCCGGCATTGGGGAGCTACAGTTCATTGAGGGAACCATGCATGCCAACATGTACTGTGACATACTGAAGCAGAGCATGACCCCCTAACCTTCGGAGACTGGGCAGCAGGGCAGTATTCCACCATGATAACGGCCCCAAACACACCTCCAAGATGACCACTGCCTTGCTAAAGAAGCTTAGGTTAAAGGTGATGGACTGGCCAAGCATGTCTTCAGACCTAAAGCATATTGAACAAGAACATCTGTGGGGCATCTTCAAACAGAAGGTGGGGGAGCTCAAGGTCTCTAACATCCACCAGCTCTGTGATGTCGTCATGGAAGAGTGGAAGAGGACTCCAGTGGCAACCTGTGAAGCTCTGGTAAACTCCATGCCCAAGAAGGTTAAGGCAGTGCTGGAAAATTATGGTGGCCACACAAAATATTGACACTTTGGACCCAATTTGGACATTTCCACTTAGGAGTGTACTGACTCCAATGGTTTTGTTTCCAACGGTTTAGACATTAATGGCTGTGTGTTGAGTTATTTTGAGGGGCAGTAAATTTACACTGTTATACAGGCTGTGCACTCACTACTTTACATTGTAGCAAAGTGTCATTTCTTCAGTGTTGTCACATGAGAAGATATAATAAAATATTTACAAACATGTAAGGGGTGTACTCACTTTTGTGAGATACTGTATATATATATATATATATATATATATATATATACTATACTATATATATATGTATATATATACTGTATATCTATATCTATCTATCTATATGCTGTATATATCTATCTATCTATCTATCTATATATATATATATATATATATATATATATATATAGTTTTTTAAAACAATCGTGAAGAACATAGGAATTTCAAGTATTTCTATTAAAAAAAACACATAAAAAAACAAACAAACATTAAAATTGTTTAAAAATGGTATTGCATATTTCAAGTTATTTGACTGGGAAAGTGACTATATATGTCTATATTGTATATATATATATATATATATATATATATATATATATATATATATATATATATATATATATATGTTTATATGTGCATATACATATTTACACATATAAACACATAAATACAGATGTATACACATATATAGACATGTATACATACACACATATTATTAATTAGACATAAACATACTTTTGAGCACTTCCCACCTTGACATATACCATATCACTTTTTTAAACCCTTTTAAAAAAATATTTCAATATTACATTTAATACCTTATTTAAATATGCTTTCCATGTAATTTGTGAACCTTTTATTTTAGCCCTAACACTTAACTTCAGGTCAGTACAGCCCATAACTTTCAACTTATAATATGAGAACTGTTTAGCTCAGTCACATTATCTATTGAAAGTATAGGGCACGCTAAACCTTCTTTGGTAATTCTGTTTTACCATGGACTTATAAAATCAATTAGTGCACTAATTATAGCGTGGTCCAGAGATATTGATATTGTACCCTGCACTATCATTAGTGTTCCACTTGTAATATGGGTCTATAAAAAAATATTTTTTGTGTGACTTACATTGAATTGATGGTGATGATGTGTTCAGTATTGTTTGGTATGATTAGATCATCATCGAAAAGGGCTATCACCATTGTTAGCATGGGCAGTACCATTTTGATTTTTAGGTTTGAGTACGCACAGATCAGTGGCTGATATTGTTATCATTTATCCATTGTGCGTTATCTACGATTTGGGAATGTTGAGAAATGATCAGGTACCTTTGGCTATATCTATTTTGTTGTTGATGTAGTCAATAACTTCTGGTTGAGTGGATTGTAATTGCTGAAGTCTATGCTGTCCATATATCATAAAGCTGACTTTTCCGATTTCAAATCCAATTTTTTCCAGTATGAGAATGGTGCTATTGTTTCCATTGTGATTGTTCTGACATTGAAAAAGCCATATCGGGAGCAAAAAAACATGATTGACTATATTGGAATCAACCACATTGTGCCCAAAACACAGACATGCTTCTGAGCCTACCTAGTTATTCTGTCCTGGCAGCAAGTTACATTTTAACAAAGGATACCAAGAGAAAAACAATACATTTGTACACTGTAAATGAATCATGTCACTTATATGTCCCTTTAAAGGGACAGTCAAGGCAAGATTACACTTTCATGATTCAGCTAGAGCACATCATTTTAAACAACTTTCCAATTTACTTTCATTATCTAAATGTGCACAATCTTTTTATGTGCACACTTTCTGAGGCAATAACTTTTACTGAGCATGTGCAAGATTCACAGGTTATATGTATATGCATTTTGTGATTGGCTAATGGCTATCACATGATGCAATTAGGAAGGAAAATTAACTAACTGACATTTGTCAGAAAAAAATCTACTACTCATTTGAAATTTAAACTAAAGTCTTTTGCATTGTCTTTTTATTATGCATTTATTAACCCCTTAATGACCACAGCACTTTTCCATTTTCTGTCCGTTTGGGACCAAGGCTATTTTTACATTTCTGCGGTGTTTGTGTTTAGCTGTAATTTTCCTCTTACTCATTTACTGTACCCACACATATTATATACTGTTTTTCTCGCCATTAAATGGACTTTCTAAAGATACCATTATTTTCATCATATCTTATAATGTACTATAAAAAAAAATATAAAATATGAGGAAAAAATGGAAAAAACACACTTTTTTCTAACTATGACCCCCAAAATCTGTTACACATCTACAACCACCAAAAAACACCCGTGCTAAATAGTTTCTAAATTTTGTCCTGAGTTTAGAAATACCCAATGTTTACATGTTCTTTGCTTTTTTTGTAAGTTATAGGGCCATAAATACAAGTAGCACTTTGCTATTTCCAAACCATTATTTTTCAAAATTAGCGCTAGTTACATTAGAACACTAATATCTTTCAGGAATCTCTGAATATCCATTGACATGTATATATTTTTTTTAGTAGACATCCCAAAGTATTCATCTAGGCCCATTTTGGTATATTTCATGCCACCATTTCACCGCCAAATGCGATTAAATGCAAAAAATCGTTCACTTTTTTACTAATTTTTTCACAAACTTTTGGTTTCTCACTGAAATTATTTACAAACAGCTTGTGCAATTATGGCTTAAATGGTTGTAAATTCTTCTCTTGGATCCCCTTTGTTCAGAAATAGCAGACATATATGGCTTTGACGTTGCTTTTTAGTAATTAGAAGGCTGCTAAATGCCACTGCGCACTACACGCGTATTATGCCCAGCAGTGAAGGGGTTAATTATGGAGCATGTAGGGAGCTTTTAGGGATAATTTTAGCTTTAGTGTAGTGTAGTAGACAACCCCAAGTATTGATCTAGGCCAATTTTGGTATATTTCATGCCACCATTTCACCGCCAAATGCGATCAAATTAAAAAAAACGTTAAATTTTTCACAATTTTAGGTTTCTCACTGAAATTATTTACAAACAGCTTGTGCAATTATGGCACAAATGGTTGTAAATGCTTCTCTGGGATCCCCTTTGTTCAGAAATAGCAGACATATATGGCTTTGGCGTTGCTTTTTGGTAATTAGAAGGCCGCCAAATGCCGCTGCATTTCACACGTGTATTATGGCTAGCAGTGAAGGGGTTAATTATGTAGCTTGTAGGGAGCTTGCAGGGTTAATTTTAGCTTTAGTGTAGAGCTCAGCCTCCCACCTGAAACATGAGACCCCCTGATCCCTCCCAAACAGCTCTCTTCCCTCCCCCACCCCACAATTGTCCCCGCCATCTTAAGTACTGGCAGAAACTCTGCCAGTACTAAAATAAAAGCTATATTTGGGCTTTTTTTGTGTTTTTTTTATAGCATATTTACATATGCTGCTGTGTAGGATCCCCCCTTAGCTCCCAGCCTCACTGATCCCCCACCAAACAGCTCTCTAACCCTCCCCCTCTGCCTTAATGGGCGCCATCTTGGGTACTGGCAGCTGTCTGCCAGTACCCAGTTTAGTAAAAAAAATATGCCTTTTTTTAAAAAAAAATGCCCTTTTCTGTAGTGTAGCTCCCCCCCCCCCCCCCAAGATCAACCCCCCACCCCTTCCAGATCCCTTAGCTGTTTATTTACAGCTTTTAAAACTTTTTATTTTTTCACTTTTTTACAGTTATTTTTCTGTAGTGTAGCGGTTCCCTCCCGCTCCCGCCCCGTGCACGCGCCCGCCCGTAGTCCCCCGTGCACGCACGCGCGCGCTCCCATGCGCGCTCCCGCCCCCGATCCCGCCCCCTCCACTCCAATCGGCGCATCGATGGCCGCCCACCCGCCTCCCAGACTTGCTCCCACCCACCAACGATACCGGCCACTGATGTCCGGTGCAGAGAGGGCCAAGGGGGGTTATTGCAGGATGCCTCCATATCGAGGCATCACTGCAATAACCGGAAAGCAGCTGGAAGCGAGCAGGATCGCTTCCAGCTGCTTTCCAGACCAAGGACGTACGCCACAAGTCCTCGGTCATTAACTGTATTTTTTTTTAGGACGTGTGGCGTACGTCCTTGGTCATTAAGGGGTTAATTATGCTATTCTACTGTGTTTAGTAATTCTTTGGGGTCGATTTATCAAATGCTCCGCCCCCCTATGACTGCAGGTTCTCACAAGAGAACCTGCAGTCTGTATTTATCAAGCAGGGGTCATCAGACTGCTGCTTCCCTAACCTCTTCTACACCTCTTAGGTGGAGAAGTTCAATCTCCCTGGTCTCGTCCAACCAGGGAGATTGACAGCTCCTGCCCATACGTGATTGGCTGTTGGGTGGGCGGCGTTGCACAAGAGAGCTCTTGTGCAATGCTGAATTCTGGCAGTGGAATTCAGCCCGCCATAGGTGAGCTGCGGCGGACAGAGGCGGATATGTACACCCCTGTCTGCCGCACCTTGCTAAATCGACCCCTTTAAGTGCTAAGATATTAATATAATTAACAAATGCAATTCATTGTCAGTTTCAGTAGTTAGATACTCCTTTCCCTCTGCTAGACATGTTACAAAACCAGTAGGAACACAACACACAGGGGCATATTTATCAAACTCCGTATGGAGCTTGAGGCCCCCTGTTCTAAAGACCGCTGCTCCATAACTTGTCCGCCTGCTCTGAGGCAGCGGACAGAAATCAACCCGATCGAATATAATCGGATGATTGACACCCCCTGCTAGCCGCAAATCTGCAGGGGGCGGCATTGCACCAGCAGTTCACAAGAACTGCTGGTGCAATGATAAATGCTGATAGCGTATGCTGTCGGCATTTATCGATGTGCGGCAGACATGATACGCTACTTCATATCATGTCCGCTCGCACATTGATACATATGCCCCATAGTATTTTTTAGTCTTATTCCACTATTTTGTGTTTTTTTTTTTTTTTTAATCTGTAGAACAGCAACAGCTGAGATTACTTTGGCTTTCATTAGATGTATAAGGTAGCATGATCACACAGGATCACAATGTATCATATGTACTTAAGTGTATACACTTGTATAGCCATGTCCATCAATTTATTTTTTTTCTCCTCCAAGATCACAGTCATTTGCTAGAAAGAATGTATGGAGTTGTTATTATTATATGCAATCATGTCAGCCTCAGTGAATTCATAAAACATCTGTTAGTTTCCCTTTAAGTGCTCCGTTCTTTGGGGAAATGAATTCAAGGGAAAAGGAAACCTCTCCATATCAATTAGGCCAGGTGAGGCAGTATGGGCCAATTTATTGTGCTGTAGATACATCAACATAGGCCCTTATATCCCCTTCAGGGCCATCAAGGTCAAGAAAGCATTGTTCTGCTATATTGCACTATCCTCTCGGGAGCAGAAAGATTAACCCTTCCATTTTAGTGCAATGTGATACGCTACAGGCCCTGACTGCAGCAGGTGGGGCTGCGAGCAAATAGAATTTCATCTGTGTCTCTGCACCATTAGATGCTTCATGGTTCTGAAAGAAAATAAACAGAATGAGGAAAAAGAAGCTCATCAACTCCCACTCTCTTCTGCCTGATATACACCTACTGTACATCACGCAGGCAGGCCTCGCTGTACGGTATAAGCTTGTCACCCGCAGCAGCTGAATAATGAGATACGATTACATGTATAAGCAGACCATTATGATCATGCTGCAGACAGACTTGTGTAGTGATTTCTTAAATAAAAGAAGAAATGTTGCTGCCTAAGTTTAAAAATACTTTCACTTAGTTCAGTTACTTTCAAGAAGCCCATCTGTCCTGTGCACCACTTTTCTTTGCAAGGTAATGCACATCAGATTTATATTGTCAGGTGCCCTTAGTCCAGTATTTCAGTTTCCTGTCCAGTAAAATATTTGTATTAAAACATTTAATTTAAATGATTTTAAAATTTTATGTATTAAACATGTTTGACTAATATTAAACACAAGAGCACCAACCTCTTTCCTTGGATCATCTGCTGCTGGTGTTTATGTATATAATAGCTAGCAACTATAATCAGAGGGCAACTCACAGTCATGGCCCTATTGTTTATGTTGTCATCTTTAGTAATTGCCCTGTCATCATGTACCTTATGTCAAATCACTGCAGGATACAGTATGTTGGTAATTTATACCTAAATTGATTAATAAAAACTGATAAGGCATAATTAAATAAATATATAATACAGATGTAACCTCCAAAGACCTTAAAAAAACAGTGTCTCAGGGCAGCCAATCACAAACTTCACCAGACTAGCTATTGAGTAAAGTATTGTGCAGAACACACTGTCTCCCCCTACAGGATAAGCTTACAAAAATGTCTGAAGAACACTAAAGAATATTCAATATTATGTTTGCATATAAAATGGGTTTCTCAGTGTGTTAACATTATTAATCTCTAGTTTTTATGTCCCCTTTAATAACTATTAATTTTAAATATACAGCATAGGAAGGTAACAAGTATAACAACTCTATAACTAAAAAAAAATGATAACGAGAATAAAGTTTAGGAATTAATCAACAAGGTAAAATACACAGAAAGGGAATTCAGCATTCAGAAGTCCAATCACGGCTTTATTAGCATATATTTAGAAAAATGTATCCAATTTTAATACAAGTAAAACATAATTAAAGGTGGCACCACCCTCAATAAACCTGAAGTACCTTTTATAACCACACTGAAGGGATATTAAATTAAGACATGTGCAACCCTAAAAATATCGTTTGGTTTAATTTTCATTAGTTAAAGAAATAATTTTGTTTCAGCAAATTAGCTTAGTTAAGATTAAAAAAAATAATAATTTCAGCAAATTAGTTATGTTAAGGTAAATCGTTTTTTCGGATCCATTCTTTATTCATTATTCTAATCTAAAGTTTAGAATAGAAATGCATATGAATTAAGAATGGAAAAATTGAAAGGATCCAAAAAAACTATTTCACTTAAAGGATTACTGTTTTTGCCGTTTTTCATTACACACTAGTCACATATTTTGGATGATGTTTATCTATTAACAGCTACCAACCTATGGCCTAGATTTAGAGTTCGGCGTTAGCCGTGAAAACCAGCGTTAGAGGCTCCTAACGCTGGTTTTAGGCTACCGCCGGTATTTGGAGTCACTCAAAATAGGGTCTAACGCTCACTTTTCAGCCGCAACTTTTCCATACCGCAGATCCCCTTACGTCAATTGCGTATCCTATCTTTTCAATGGGATCTTTCTAACTCCGGTATTTAGAGTCGTTTCTGAAGTGAGCGTTAGAGCTCTAACGACAAAACTCCAGCCGCCGAAAAATAGCAGGAGTTAAGAGCTTTCTGGGCAAACGCCGGTTCATAAAGCTCTTAACTACTGTACCCTAAAGTACACTAACACCCATAAACTACCTATGTACCCCTAAACTGAGGTCCCCCCACATCGCCGCAACTCAAATAAATTTTAACCCCTAATCTGCCGACCGCCACCTACGTTATACTTATGTACCCCTAATCTGCTGCCCCTAACACCGCCGACCTCTGTATTATATTTATTAACCCCTAACCTGCCCCCCACAACGTCGCCGACACCTGCCTACACTTATTAACCCCTAATCTGCCGAGCGGACCTGAGCGCTACTATAATAAAGTTATTAACCCCTAATCCGCCTCACTAACCCTATCATAAATAGTATTAACCCCTAATCTGCCCTCCCTAACATCGCCGACACCTAACTTCAATTATTAACCCCTAATCTGACGACCGGAGCTCATCGCTACTATAATAAATGGATTAACCCCTAAAGCTAAGTCTAACCCTAACACTAACACCCCCCTAACTTAAATATAATTTAAATCTAACGAAATCAACTCTTATTAAATAAATTATTCCTATTTAAAGCTAAATACTTACCTGTAAAATACATCCTAATATAGCTACAATATAAATTATAATTATATTGTAGCTATTTTAGGATTAATATTTATTTTACAGGCAACTTTGTAATTATTTTAACCAGGTACAATAGCTATTAAATAGTTAAGAACTATTTAATAGTTACCTAGTTAAAATAATAACAAAATTACCTGTAAAATAAATCCTAACCTAAGTTATAATTAAACCTAACACTACCCTATCAATAAATTAATTAAATAAACTACCTACAATTACCTACAATTAACCTAACACTACACTATCAATAAATAAATTAAATACAATTGCTACAAATAACTACAATTACATAAACTAACTAAAGTACAAAAAATAAAAAAGAACTAAGTTACAAAAAAAAAAAAAATATTTACAAACATAAGAAAAATATTACAACAATTTTAAACTAATTACACCTACTCTAAGCCCCCTAATAAAATAACAAAGACCCCCAAAATAAAAAAATGCCCTACCCTATTCTAAATTAATAGAGTTAAAAGCTCTTTTACCTTACCAGCCCTGAACAGGGCCCTTTGCAGGGCATGCCCCAAGAAAATCAGCTCTTTTGCCTGTAAAAAAAAACATACAATACCCCCCCCCCAACATTACAACCCACCACCCACATACCCCTAATCTAACCCAAACCCCCCTTAAATAAACCTAACACTAAGCCCCTGAAGATCTTCCTACCTTGTCTTCACCTCAACAGGTATCACCGATCCGTCCTGGCATCCGGTGCTGAAGAGGTCCAGAAGAGGCTCCAAAGTCTTCCTCCTATCCGGCAAGAAGAGGACATCCGGACCGGCAAACATCTTCTCCAAGCGGCATCTTCGATCTTCTTCCATCCGGTGCGGAGCGGGTCCATCTTGAAGCAGCCGACGTGGATCCATCCTCTTCTTCCGGCGTCTCCCGACGAATGACGGTTCCTTTAAGGGACGTCATCCAAGATGGCGTCCCTCGAATTCCGATTGGCTGATAGGATTCTATCAGCCAATCGGAATTAAGGTAGGAATATTCTGATTGGCTGATGGAATCAGCCAATCAGAATCAAGTTCAATCCTATTGGCTGATCCAATCAGCCAATCAGATTGAGCTCGCATTCTATTGGCTGTTCCGATCAGCCAATCGGATTGAACTTGATTCTGATTGGCTGATTCCATCAGCCAATCAGAATATTCCTACCTTAATTCCGATTGGCTGATAGAATCCTATCAGCCAATCGGAATTCGAGGGACGCCATCTTGGGTGACGTCATTTAAAGGAACCGTCATTCGTCGTTCAGTCGTCGGCCAGGATGGATGTTCCGCGGTGGAGGTCTTCAGGATGCTGCCGCTTCGCTCCGGATGGATGCCGCTTGGATGAAGACTTCAATCGGATGGAAGACCTCTTCTGGCCTGCTTGGATGAAGACTTCAGCCGGATCATGGACCTCTTCAGCCCCCCGCTTGGGCTTGGATCAGGACATCGGAGGAGCTCTTCTGGACCGATCGGTGAACCTGGTATGGTGAAGACAAGGTAGGATGATCTTCAGGGGCTTAGTGTTAGGTTTATTTAAGGGGGGTTTGGGTTAGATTAGGGGTATGTGGGTGATGGGTTGTAATGTTGGGGGGGGTATTGTATGTTTCTTTTTACAGGCAAAAGAGCTGAATTTCTTGGGGCATGCCCCGCAAAGGGCCCTGTTCAGGGCTGGTAAGGTAAAAGAGCTTTTACATTTATTAATTTAGAATAGGGTAGGGCATTTTTTTATTTTGGGGGTCTTTGTTATTTTATTAGGGGGCTTAGAGTAGGTGTAATTAGTTTAAAATTGTTGTAATATTTTTCTTATGTTTGTAAATATTTTTTTATTTTTTGTAACTTAGTTCTTTTTTATTTTTTGTACTTTAGTTAGTTTATGTAATTGCAGTTATTTGTAGAAATTGTATTTAATTTATTTATTGATAGTGTAGTGTTAGGTTTTATTGTAGGTAATTGTAGGTATTTTATTTAATTAATTTATTGATAGGGTAGTGTTAGGTTTAATTATAACTTAGGTTAGAATTTATTTTACAGGTAATTTTGTTATTATTTTAACTAGGTAACTATTAAATAGTTCTTAACTATTTAATAGCTATTGTACCTGGTTAAAATAAATACAAAGTTACCTGTAAAATAAATATAAATCCTAAAATAGCTACAATATAATTAGAATTTATATTGTAGCTATATTAGGATTAATTTTACAGGTAAGTATTTAGCTTTAAATAGGAATAATTTATTTAATAAGAGATAATTAATTTCGTTAGATTTAAATTATATTTCATTTAGGGGGGTGTTAGTATTAGGGTTAGACTTAGCTTTAGGGGTTAATACATTTATTAGAATAGCGGTGAGCTCCGGTCGGCAGATTAGGGGTTAATAATTGAAGTTAGGTGTCGGCGATGTTAGGGAGGGCAGATTAGGGGTTAATACTATTTATGATAGGGTTAGTGAGGCGGATTAGGGGTTAATAACTTTATTATAGTAGCGCTCAGGTCCGCTCGGCAGATTAGGGGTTAATAAGTGTAGGCAGGTGTCGGCGACGTTGAGGGGGGCAGATTAGGGGTTAATAAATATAATATAGGGGTCGGCGGTGTTAGGGGCAGCAGATTAGGGGTACATAAGGATAACGTAGGTGGCGGCGCTTTGCGGTCGGCAGATTAGGGGTTAATTATTGTAAGTAGCTGGCGGCGACGTTGTGGGGGGCAGGTTAGGGGTTAATAAATATAATATAGGGGTCGGCGGTGTTAGGGGCAGCAGATTAGGGGTACATAGGGATAATGTAAGTTGCGGCGGTTTACGGAGCGGAAGATTAGGGGTTAATAATATAATGCAGGGGTCAGCGATAGCGGGGGCGGCAGATTAGGGGTTAATAAGTGTAAGGTTAGGGGTGTTTAGACTCGGGGTACATGTTAGAGTGTTAGGAGCAGACGTAGGAAGTGTTTCCCCATAGGAAACAATGGGGCTGCGTTAGGAGCTGAACGCTGCTTTTTTGCAGGTGTTAGGTTTTTTTTCAGCTCAAACAGCCCCATTGTTTCCTATGGGAGAATCGTGCACGAGCACGTTTTTGAGGCTGGCCGCGTCCGTAAGCAACTCTGGTATCGAGAGTTGCATTTGCGGTAAAAATGCTCTACGCTCCTTTTTTGGAGCCTAACGCAGCATTTTTTTGAACTCTCGATACCAGAGTTAATTTTATGGTGCGGCCAGAAAAAAGCCTGCGTAGCGTTAACAGCCCATCTACCGCCAAACTCCAAATCTAGGCCTATATTTTTTCAAAAACTAAGCTTTAAAACATTATATTTTTAATATACATTACCCGGCCATGACGTCACCTTTTCCAGCCCACCATTTTCGGCATTGTCTGTATTATAACACTTTGACCAATTACAGATCGATCCTATGCATATAATTAGCCCCATAACCCTTCCTAATAAGCCTGCGCATCAATTCTGGTAAATCGCGCATGCGCATTACTACTCCTAGAAGCCGACGTTACCCACATCATAGTTCATTTAACGCTTGCGCATTGGAGGGAACAATCTAT
>NC_069504.1:1007691525-1007694025 GCF_027579735.1 Bombina bombina | reverse complement strand
GAAGAGAATGGATCCGCGCTGGAGGTCTTCAAGATGGAGCCGGTCGTCATCGGATGGAAGAACATAGAAGATGCCGCTTGGAGAAGATGTTTGCCGGTCCGGATGTCCTCTTCTTGCCGGATAGGAGGAAGACTTTGGAGCACCGGATTATGGATCGCCAACCCCCGCTTGGGTTGGATGAAGATCTTGGAGCCAGGACGGATCGGTGAACCTGGCATGGTGAAGACAAGGTAGGAAGATCATCAGGGGCTTAGTGTTAGGTTTATTTAAGGGGGGTTTGGGTTAGATTAGGGGTATGTGGGTGGTGGGTTGTAATGTTGGGGGGGGGGGTATTGTATGTTTTTTTTTACAGGCAAAAGAGCTGAAATTCTTGGGGCATGCCCCGCAAAGGGCCCTGTTCAGGGCTGGTAAGGTAAAAGAGCTTGTAATTTTTGTATTTTAGAATAGGGTAGGGAATTTTTTATTTTGGGGGTCTTTGTTATTTTATTAGGGGGCTTAGAGTAGGTGTAATTAGTTTAAAATTGTTGTAATATTTTTCTTATGTTTGTAAATATTTTTTTATTTTCTGTAACTTAGTTCTTTTTTATTTTTTGTACTTTAGATAGTTTATTTAATTGTATTTATTTGTAGCAATTGTGTTTAATTAATTTATTGATAGTGTAGTGTTAGGTTAATTGTAGGTAATTGTAGGTAGTTTATTTAATTATTTTATTGATAGGGTAGTGTTAGGTTTAATTATAACTTAGGTTAGGATTTATTTTACAGGTAAATTTGTAATTATTTTAACTAGGTAACTATTAAATAGTTCTTAACTATTTAATAGCTATTGTACCTGGTTAAAATAAATACAAAGTTACCTGTAAAATAAATATTAATCCTAAAATAGCTATAATATAAATGTAATTTATATTGTAGCTATATTAGGATTTATTTTACAGGTAAGTATTTAGCTTTAAATAGGAATCATTTATTTAATAAGAGTTAATTTATTTCGTTAGATAAAAATTATATTTAACTTAGGGGGGTGTTAGTGTTAGGGTTAGACTTAGCTTTAGGGGTTAATACATTTATTAGAATAGCGGTGAGCTCCGGTCGGCAGATTAGGGGTTAATAATTGAAGGTAGGTGTCGGCGATGTTAGGGAGGGCAGATTAGGGGTTAATACTATTTATGATAGGGTTAGTGAGGCGGATTAGGGGTTAATAACTTTATTATAGTAGCGCTCAGGTCCGCTCGGCAGATTAGGGGTTAATAAGTGTAGGTAGGTGTCGGCGACGTTGTGGGGGGCAGATTAGGGGTTAATAAATATAACATAGGGGTCGGCGATGTTAGGGGCAGAAGATTAGGGGTACATAGGGATAACGTAGGTGGCGGCGATTTGCGGTCGGAAGATTAGGGGTTAATTATTTTAAGTAGCTTGCGGCGACGTTGTGTGGGGCAAGTTAGGGGTTAATAAATATAATATAGGGGTCGGCGGGGTTAGGGGCAGCAGATTAGGGGTACATAAGTATAACGTAGGTGGCGGTCGGCAGATTAGGGGTTAAAAATTTTAATCGAGTGGCGGCGATGTGGGGGGACCTCGGTTTAGGGGTACATAGGTAGTTTATGGGTGTTAGTGTAGTTTAGGGTACAGTAGTTAAGAGCTTTATGAACCGGCGTTAGCCAGAAAGCTCTTAACTCCTGCTTTTTTCAGGCGGCTGGAATCTTGTCGTTAGAGCTCTAACGCTCACTGCAGAAACGACTCTAAATACCAGCGTTAGAAAGATCCCATTGAAAAGATAGGCTACGCAAATGGCGTAGGGGGATCTGCGGTATGGAAAAGTCGCGGCTGTAAAGTGAGCGTTAGACCCTTTAATCACTGACTCCAAATACCAGCGGGCGGCCAAAACCAGCGTTAGGAGCCTCTAACGCTGGTTTTGACGGCTACCGCCGAACTCTAAATCTAGGCCTAAGTGAGCCAGTGATGAGGAGTTAGAAGGACATGTACATTCAATAATATAAACAACCTAAGTGAGTGATTGAGTGCACACAATAGCTTTCAACAAAGAAAAATAGCATTCACAAAAAAGAAAAATAGCATTCACAAAAAATAGTGTTCACAAAAATTGGCGTACATAAAAAATGTTCAAATGTTCAACCGGTTATATGTAAGTGAATCCAGTAGTGTTTCCTCCAAAGTGACGTGTAGAAATATAACGTGAAGTCAATAATAGTAGAATGTAAACGTTGAGTGGGTCAAATTATTGTGGTTCAGCTGCTAAATTAAAAAATTGTAAATCCGTGAGGTGTATAAAAATAAAAATAAAAATAACTTGTGAAAAAATCCACGTGGAAAACTTGAATTCAAATGATAAACAAAGGTCAAAAATCAAAAGACAAAAATCAAAAGACAAAAATATCAAAAGACAAAAATAGAAAATCAGTGATAATATTAAAAAGCACTAAAGATCTAGTGAAAACAAATCCTTAATTCAGATGTTAAAAATCCTTAGTAAGATCCA
>NC_069504.1:1006944025-1007006525 GCF_027579735.1 Bombina bombina | reverse complement strand
AAAAGTTGCGGCTGCAAAGTGAGCGTTAGACCCTTTCCTGACTGACTCTAAATACCAGCGGTAGCCCAAAACCAGCGTTAGGAGCCTCTAACGCTGGTTTTGACGGCTAACGCCAAACTCTAAATCTAGGCGTTAGTTGTTTATTGTGTGAGGAAGAGACAACTTTTAGATATATTTTATGGTGAAAATGGGAAGAATTAGCCAAGTATTGAATATAAGAAACAAAAAAAAAGGTTCCGAATCAAATGTGACCCAAATGTTTTGGGCTTGATGGGTTGATGGGATGACAAAGTTATGCACTTTAATTGAGATGTGGGGAGCAGGGAAGAAGGGGAAAATAAAGGAATTCTTTTATGTGAGATGTTAAAGGGACATAAACCCCCACATTTTTCTTTCATGATTTAGATAGAACTTACAATTTTAAACAAATTTAAAATTCTATTATCAAATTGTCTTCATTTTCTGGTTATCCTTTGTTGAAAAGTAAGGATGTACACTCAGGAGTGTACGCATGTCTACAGTAGTTTTGTAATAGGATTGGGTGGGTTTTAGAGTATAGTTGGGTTTGTGGGTGGTGGGTTTTAATGTTGGGGGGGGTTGTATTTCTTTTTTTACAGGTAAAAGAGCTGATTACTTTGGGGCAATGCCCCGCAAAAGCCCTTTTAAGGGCTATTTGTAATTTAGTATAGGGTAGGGCATTTTATTATTTTGGGGGGCTTTTTTATTTTATTAGGGGGCTTAGATTAGGTGTAATTAGTTTAAACTTCTTGTAATTTTTTTTAATTTCTGTAATTTAGTGGGGGGTTTTTGTAATATAGTTTATTTTATTTAATTGTATTTAATTTTAGGTAATTGTAGTTAATTTATTTAATTAATTTAATGATAGTGTAGTGTTAGGTGTAATTGTAACTTAGGTTAGGTTTTATTTTACAGGTAAATTTGTAATTATTTTAACTAGGTAGCTATTAAATAGTTATTAACTATTTAATAGCTATTGTACCTAGTTAAAATAAATACAAAGTTGCCTGTAAAATAAAAATAAATCCTAAAATAGCTACAATGTAATTATTAATTATATTGTAGCTATCTTAGGGTTTATTCTATAGGTAAGTATTTAGTTTTAAATAGGAATAATTTAGTTAATAATAGTAATATTATTTAGATTTATTGAAATAATAATTAAGTTAGGGGGGTGTTAGGGTTAGGGTTAGGGTTTGACTTAGGTTTAGGTGTTAATAACTTTATTATAGTGGCGGCGACGTTGGCGGCGGCAGATTAGGGGTTAATACATTTAATAGGCTATGTGGGCTATGGTGGTTTAGGGGTTAATTCTAGAATAGGTTTATTGCAGTGTGGGCTATGGTGTTTTAGGCGTTAATACAGTTTATTAGTTATTGCGGTGGGGGATTGCGGTTGACAGGTAGATATATATTGCGCAAGCGTTAGGCGTTAGTTTATTTTTGCAGGCATTTTAGGGAGTTACGGTGCTCCCATACTCAGCGCAAGGCCTGCTACGGCTGCTTTTTATGGCGAGGTAAAAATGGAGTAAGATTTCTCCATTTTCGCCACGTAAGGCCTTGCACTGGATATTGGATACCGATTTACGATGTGGTCCCATGTTAGCTTATGGCAGTAAAAATTGCGAGCGACGGGTGAAATATACGTGCCGCATTTATATGCAGTGCTGTATATAGGATACCAAAAACGCGCAAAAACTGGCATCGCCGGCTTTTGCGGCCGACGCTGCATATGTAATAGGGCCCACCATGTGCAGTTCAATGTGCTATGAGGAGAGAAAATATATTTTACTAATGCCAACTTCTGTGCTTATATAAACATTTACCTATCTAATGTCAGTACTTTGTGTTCAACTTTTATTTTACATAATTCAATTTCATTAAAGTGCCATGATACCCAAATGTTGAAACACTTGAAAGTGATGCAGCATAGCTGTAAAAAGCTGACTAGAAAATATCACCTGAACATCTCTATGTAAAAAAGAAAGATATTTTACCTCAAAATGTCCTCAGTAGCCACATACCATTGCGAAAGGACTTCTAAGCTGCAAATCAGTATGTATGTCTGTCCTGGGACAGCTATGGGAGTGAGCTTCATGCACACTCATCTTATTTCCCTATTCAGTTTAAGGAAGTTTACTATGAAATCTCATGAAAGTTAAGTCAAATGTCATGAGTGCTGATGCTGATTGGCTGCTGTTCATTTCTTCATTTTTATTTTTTTTACCTGCAGCTGAGCAATAACTGAAGTATATTTTTTTTACACATAACTTACTCTGCTGTGCTGAGGAAATTGTGAGGTAAAATATCTTCCTTTTTTACATAGAGATGCTCAGGTGATATTTTCCTGTCATCTTTTTACAGCTATACTGCATCAGTTTCAAGTGATTTATGTCCCTTTAATAACTTTTCTCTTGTTTTTTTTTTGTTTTTTTTTTCCCAACAAGCTCTATTGAGGCAAATTAGACAGCTATACATAAAAAAAAACAATATACAAAAGCATATGTGCTGCTCTAATCTATACCTCATGCAAAAATTGAAAGTCTTTTGATGGAGCTGAGGTTTGACTTCGTTATTGCAAAGCTTGTAACTTTTCTCTTCTTTTTATGTCAGGTGTTACTTTGATATTCTGTCTTGGATCTAGAGCTCATTGTGTCATTTTTCATTATCATTTTTATATTTTTTTACTTAGATAAGTGTTTATCTCGTTTAATCCTCCCTTTTCCTATGTTTATTCTGCATTATCGAAACTGAACAGTCATTTGCCTTTTATGTTTTCCTCTAAAATGTAATCAGATTTGCAGAAAGGAAATAAAATGTATTTCTGATGTGATTCTAGTGGTGTAATAAATGTTCAGATTTCAGCATGAAAGATTTAAAGGGACATGATATTTGAAATTAACGTTTCATGGTTCAGATACAGCATGTGATTTTATAAACTTTCCAAATTACTTTAGCAAAATGATGTTTTTGTTCTATTGGTATCCTTATTTGAAGAGCATAAAAATGGCATATGTATTTAGCATTTATTTTTATGTCTCCTTTTGCCCCAAAATGTTCTGCTACCAGTTGTTCATTGACTAATTTGTCTTTAATATATATTTTTTTTCCACCAAAAAGTTTGTGATAAAAATATATGTGATCTGAACTGTGCACATATCTGCTGAAAGACACAGACAAGTGTAAGTCCAAAGTAGGAGCAGCACCACAATGACAGCAGTTCAAAATTACTTTATTGGGACATCAGCAGTAGTGATGTTGCGAATAGTTCGCCGGCGAATAGTTCCCGGCGAACATAGCATGTTCGCGTTTGCCGCGGCGGGCGAACATATGCGATGTTCGATCCGTCCCCTATTCGTCATCATTGAGTAATACTTTGACCCCCTACCTCACAGTCAGAAGACACATTCCAGCCAATCAGCAGCAAACACTCCCTCCCAGACCCTCCTACCTCCTGGACAGCATCCATTTTAGATTCATTTGGAAGCTGCATTCTTAGTGAGAGGAGGGACAGTGTAGCTGCTGCTAATTTAGGCCTAGATTTGGAGTTTGGCGGTAGAAGGGCTGTTAACGCTCCGCGGGTTTTTTTCTGGCCGCACCATAAAATTAACTCTGGTATCGAGAGTTCAAACAAATGCTGCGTTAGGCTCCAAAAAAGGAGCGTAGAGCATTTTTACCGCAAATGCAACTCTCGATACCAGAGTTGCTTACGGACGCGGCCAGCCTCAAAAACGTGCTCGTGCACGATTCTCCCATAGGAAACAATGGGACTGTTTGAGCTGAAAAAAAACCTAACACCTGCAAAAAAGCAGCGTTCAGCTCCTAACGCAGCCCCATTGTTTCCTATGGGGAAACACTTCCTACGTCTGCACCTAACACTCTAACATGTACCCCGAGTCTAAACACCCCTAACCTTACACTTATTAACCCCTATTCTGCCGCCCCCGCTATCGCTGACCCCTGCATATTTTTTTTAACCCCTAATCTGCCGCTCCGTAAACCGCCGCAACCTACGTTATCCCTATGTACCCCTAATCTGCTGCCCTAAAATCGCCGACCCCTATATTATATTTATTAACCCCTAATCTGCCCCCCACAACGTCGCCTCCACCTGCCTACACTTATTAACCCCTAATCTGCCGAGCGGACCTGAGCGCTACTATAATAAAGTTATTAACCCCTAATCCGCCTCACTAACCCTATCATAAATAGTATTAACCCCTAATCTGCCCTCCCTAACATCGCCGACACCTACCTTCAATTATTAACCCCTAATCTGCCGAGCGGACCTCACCGCTATTCTAATAAATGTATTAACCCCTAAAGCTAAGTCTAACCCTAACACTAACACCCCCCTAACTTAAATATAATTTACATCTAACGAAATAAATTAACTCTTATTAAATAACTTATTCCTATTTAAAGCTAAATACTTACCTGTAAAATAAATCCTAATATAGCTACAATATAAATTATAATTATATTGTAGCTATTTTAGGATTAATATTTATTTTACAGGCAACTTTGTAATTATTTTAACCAGGTACAATAGCTATTAAATAGTTAAGAACTATTTAATAGTTACCTAGTTAAAATAATAACAAATTTACCTGTAAAATAAATCCTAACCTAAGATAAGAGCTGAAATTCTTGGGGCATGCCCCGCAAAGGGCCCTGTTCAGGGCTGGTAAGGTAAAAGAGCTTGTAACTTTTTTAATTTAGAATAGGGTAGGGAATTTTTTATTTTGGGGGGCTTTGTTATTTTATTAGGGGGCTTAGAGTAGGTGTAATTAGTTTAAAATTGTTGTAATATTTTTCTTATGTTTGTAAATATTTTTTTATTTTTTGTAACTTAGTTCTTTTTTATTTTTTATACTTTAGCTAGTTTATTTAATTGTATTTATTTGTAGGAATTGTGTTTAATTAATTTATTGATAGTGTAGTGTTAGGTTAATTGTAGGTAATTGTAGGTAGTTTATTTAATTAATTTATTGATAGGGTAGTGTTAGGTTTAATTATATCTTAGGTTAGGATTTATTTTACAGGTAAATTTGTTATTATTTTAACTAGGTAACTATTAAATAGTTCTTAACTATTTAATAGCTATTGTACCTGGTTAAAATAATTACAAAGTTGCCTGTAAAATAAATCCTAATATAGCTACAATATAAATTATAATTTATATTGTAGCTATATTAGGATTTATTTTACAGGTAAGTATTTAGCTTTAAATAGGAATAAGTTATTTAATAAGAGTTAATTTATTTCGTTAGATGTAAATTATATTTAAGTTAGGGGGGTGTTAGTGTTAGGGTTAGACTTAGCTTTAGGGGTTAATACATTTATTAGAATAGCGGTGAGGTCCGCTCGGCAGATTAGGGGTTAATAATTGAAGGTAGGTGTCGGCGATGTTAGGGAGGGCAGATTAGGGGTTAATACTATTTATGATAGGGTTAGTGAGGCGGATTAGGGGTTAATAACTTTATTATAGTAGCGCTCAGGTCCGCTCGGCAGATTAGGGGTTAATAAGTGTAGGCAGGTGGAGGCGACGTTGAGGGGGGCAGATTAGGGGTTAATAAATATAATATAGGGGTCGGCGGTGTTAGGGGCAGCAGATTAGGGGTACATAGGGATAACGTAGGTGGCGGCGCTTTGCGGTCGGCAGATTAGGGGTTAATTATTTTAAGTAGCTGGCGGCGACGTTGTGGGGGGCAGGTTAGGGGTTAATAAATGTAATACAGGGGTCGGCGGGGTTAGGGGCAGCAGATTAGGGGTACATAAGTATAACGTAGGTGGCGGTCGGCAGATTAGGGGTTAAAATATTTTAATCGAGTGGCGGCGATGTGGGGGGAGCTCGGTTTAGGGGTACATAGGTAGTTTATGGGTGTTAGTGTACTTTAGGGTACAGTAGTTAAGAGCTTTATGAACCGGCGTTAGCCAGAAAGCTCTTAACTCCTGCTATTTTCAGGCGGCTGGAGTTTTGTCGTTAGAGCTCTAACGCTCACTTCAGAAACGACTCTAAATACCGGCGTTAGGAAGATCCCATTGAAAAGATAGGATACGCAATTGGCGTAGGGGGATCTGCGGTATGGAAAAGTCGCGGCTGAAAAGTGAGCGTTAGACCCTTTAATCACTGACTCCAAATACCAGCGGGCGGCCAAAACCAGCGTTAGGAGCCTCTAACGCTGGTTTTGACGGCTACCGCCGAACTCCAAATCTAGGCCTTAATATGGAAATTGATAGCTAGGCTAGTGTATTCAGTGTCCACTACAGTCCTGAAGGACTCATCTGATCTCTGCTGTAAGGACAGCACCCCAAAAATCCCTTTTTAGGGCTAGAACATCAGTCTGCTTTTTTTTTTCTTCCTGTGTAATCTAATTGCAGTTGCCTGCCTGCCAAGCCACTTGCCCAGTGCCACCACTCATATCTGGTGTAACAGTAGTGTAAATTATTAAAAAAACTTTTTTGACTGTGAAACATCAGTCTGCTAGTGTAATCTAATTGCAGTTGCCTGCCTGCCAGCATGTGTGCCAGGCCCACTTGCCCAGTGCCACCATTCATATCTGGTGTAACAGTAGTGTAAATTTAAAAAAAAAAACTTTTTTGACTGTGAAACATCAGTCTGCTAGTGTAATCTAATTGCAGTTGCCTGCCTTCCAGCGTGTGTGCCAGGCCCACTTGCCCAGTGCCACCACTCATATCTGGTGTAACAGTAGTGTAAATTTAAAAAAAAAAACTTTTTTGACTGTGAAACATCAGTCTGCTAGTGTAATCTAATTGCAGTTGCCTGCCTTCCAGCGTGTGTGCCAGGCCCACTTGCCCAGTGCCACCACTCATATCTGGTGTAACAGTAGTGTAAATTTAAAAAAACAAAAAACTTTTTTGACTGGGAAACATCAGTCTGCTAGTGTAATCTAATTGCAGTTGCCTGCCTGCCAGCGTGTGTGCCAGGCTCACAGCATATACTGTGCCCACTTGCCCAGTGTCACCACTCATATCTGGTGTAACAGTAGTGTAAATTTAAAAAAAAAAAAACTTTTTTGACTGTGAAACATCAGTCTGCTAGTGTAATCTAATTGCAGTTGCCTGCCTGCCAGCATGTGTGCCAGGCCCACTTGCCCAGTGCCACCACTCATATCTGGTGTAACAGTAGTGTAAATTTAAACAAACAAAACTTTTTTTGACTGTGAAACATCAGTCTGCTTGTGTAATCTAATTGCAGTTGCCTGCCTGCCAGCGTGTGTGCAAGGCCCACTTGCCCAGTGCCACCACTCATATCTGGTGTAACAGTAGTGTAAATTTGAAAAAATAAACTTTTTTGACTGTGAAACATCAGTCTGCTAGTATAATCTAATTGCAGTTGCCTGCCTGCCAGCGTGTGTGCCAGGCCCACTTGCCCAGTGCCACCACTCATATCTGGTGTAACAGTAGTGTAAATTTGAAAAAATAAACTTTTTTGACTGTGAAACATCAGTCTACTAGTGTAATCTAATTGCAGTTGCCTGTCTGCCAGCGTGTGTGCCAGGCTCACAGCGTATACTGTGCCCACTTGCCCAGTGTCACCACTCATATCTGGTGTAACAGTAGTGTAAATTTAAAAAAAAAAAAAACTTTTTTGACTGTGAAACATCAGTCTGCTAGTGTAATCTAATTGCAGTTGCCTGCCTGCCAGAATGTGTGCCAGGCCCACTTGCTCAGTGCCACCACTCATATCTGGTGTAACAGTAGTGTAAATTTAAAAAAAAAACCTTTTTTGACTGTGAAACATCAGTCTGCTTGTGTAATCTAATTGCAGTTGCCTGCCTGCCAGTGTGTGTGCAAGACCCACTTGCCCAGTGCCACCACTCATATCTGGTGTAGCAGTAGTGTAAATGTAAAAAAAAAAAAAAACTTTTTTGACTGTGAAACATCAGTCTGCTAGTGTAATCTAATTGCAGTTGCCTGCCTGCCAGCGTGTGTGCCAGGCTCACAGCGTATACTGTGCCCACTTGCCCAGTGCCACCACTCATATCTGGTGTAACAGTAGTGTAAATTTAAAAAAAAAAAACTTTTTTGACTGTGAAACATGTCTGCTAGTGTAATCTAATTGCAGTTGCCTGCCTGCCAGCGTGTGTGCCAGGCCCACTTGCCCAGTGCCGCCACTCATTTCTGGTGTAACAGTAGTGTAAATTTAAAAAAAAAAACTTTTTTGACTGTGAAACATCAGTCTGCTTGTGTAATCTAATTGCAGTTGCCTGCCTGTCAGCGTGTGTGCCAGGCCCACTTGCCCAGTGCCACCACTCATATCTGGTGTAACAGTAGTGTAAATTTAAAAAAAAAAACTTTTTTGACTGTGAAACATCAGTCTACTTGTGTAATCTAATTGCAGTTGCCTGTCTGCCAGCGTGTGTGCCAGGCCCACTTGCCCAGTGCCACCACTCATATCTGGTGTAACAGTAGTGTAAATTTTTTAAAAAAAAAACTTTTTTGACTGTGAAACATCAGTCTGCTAGTGTAATCTAATTGCAGTTGCCTGCCTTCCAGCGTGTGTGCCAGGCTCACAGCGTTTACTGTGCCCACTTGCCCAGTGCCACCACTCATATCTGGTGTAACAGTAGTGTAAATTTAAAAAAAAACTTTTTTGACTGTGAAACATCAGTCTGCTTGTGTAATCTAATTGCAGTTGCCTGCCTGCCAGCGTGTGTGCCAGGCTCACAGCGTATACTGTGCCCACTTGCCCAGTGCCACCACTCATATCTTGTTTAATAGTAGTGTAAGTGTACATTTAAAAAAATAAAAACTTTTTGGACTGTGAAACATCAGTCTGCTTTTTTGTGTCAGGCTCACAGCGTATACTTTGTCCACTTGCCCAGTGGCACCACTCATATCTTGTTTAATAGTAGTGTAAGTGTACATTTAAAAAAAAAATGACAGGCAGAGGCAGGCCACCCCGCAGGTGTCGTCGTGGTCGTGGTGCTGTGATTCCCTTTGGCCCTAGAATAATGCCCAGTGTTCAGAGGCCACGTACCATGTACTCGAAAAGTTCTGAGGACATAGTTGACTTTTTAACACAGGACACCCAATCTTCTATAGCTTCCGCTCCGAACCTTGACGCACCATCCTCCTCCAGCTTATCTTCAGGCAGCACCTCTCAAGTTACCACTCGCCCGCCTGCCGCCACCACCAACACTAGCACCACAGCCACTTCACTTGATCTGTCAGAGAAGTTATTTAATCATTATTTAATCAGTTGGAAGAAATGAGTGATGCGCAACCATTATTGCCAGAGGATGTAGATAACAGTGATATGTCTCAGTCAGGCAGCATTACACACATGGACGTACAGTGTGATGATGATGATGTACCCGCTGCGGGAGTTTGGTCTGTCACTGTGAAGCGGGCGTAACCCTTACACTACCTGATCGATACAACATCATACCTGATGTTTTAAAGCACGTTATTCCAAACAATTTAGGAATGTTAGGTGATTTATGCCCTTTATGGATTAAAACCAGACTCTGCATCAAGTATGTAATTTTCCATGGGAGTTTTGCCATGGATCCCCCTCCGGCATGCCACAGTCCAGGTGTTAGTCCCCTTGAAACAACTTTTCCATCACTATTGTGGCCAGAAAGAGTCCCTGTGGGTTTTAAAATTTGCCTGCCCAGCAGTTCACAAACCCAAATTTTTAGGTTCGCGACATCACTAATCAGCAGATACACAGCACGACGTTTCGGTCTAACTGATCTTAATCATGTGAGATAAAACATGGCCTAACAAACACACATTTATACCTAAATGGGGAGGAGACTATTACCTGTTTCAGGTGTACATTTGTCATTACTAGCAATAAGCTGCAAAAGTTCACAACTCCATCTAGTGGTAAAAAAGGCCATCACTTCTATTAATCAGTAACCTAGAAAAATAATACAAATACATTTTATACAACAAAATCATAAGAGAATAATTCTATACACAGTATCACAATCTACTAATTCATGTTATGGGCAACAATTTGAGAAATATTGTTTTAAAAAATACACAAGATCATAAAGTAACATTCCAATCTATTTCATTATTCATGCCTAATGGAACCAGAGACTGTAGAGTGTAGATCCAAAATGTTTCTCTACACTTTAACATTCTCTGTCTATCGCCACCCCTTCTGGGTTTCTTGATTTGTTCTATTATTTGATACCTTGATTGAGCTCGCATTCTATTGGCTGATTGGAACAGCCAATAGGATTTTTTCTGATTTTTTCTGATATAATTCTATAAGCCAATCGGAATCTAAGGGATGCCATCTTGAATGACGTCACTTAAAGGTACCTTCATTCTGTTTTAGTCGTCGGATGAAGAGGATGCTCCGCGTTGGATGTCTTGAAGATGGACCCGCTCCGTGCCGGAAGGATGAAGATAGAAGATGCCGTCTGGATGAAGACTTCTGCCCGTTTGGAGGACCACTTCTGCCCAGCTTGGATGAAGACTTCTGCCTGTCTGGAGGACCACTTCACTGGGCTTGGATGAAGACGTCTCCCGGTAAGTCGATCTTCAGGGGGTTATTGTTAGGTTTTTTAAGGGTGTATTGGGTAGGTTTTATTTTTTAGATTAGGGTTTGAGCGGCAAAAGAGCTAACTGCCCTTTTAAGGGCAATGCCCATCCAAATGCCCTTTTCAGGGCAATGGGGAGCTTAGTTTTTTTTAGCTAGTATTTTATTTGGGGGGTTGGTTGTGTGGGTGGTGGGTTTTACTGTTGGGGGGGTTGTTTGTATTTTTTTTTTACAGGTAAAAGAGCTGATTACTTTGGGGCAATGCCCCGCAAAAGGCCCTTTTAAGGGCTATTGGTAGTTTAGTTTAGGCTAGGGCTTTATATTTTATTTTGGGGGGGCTTTTTTATTTTAATAGGGCTATTAAAATAGGTGTAATTAGTTTAAATTTCTGTAATTTGTTTATTATTTTCTGTAATTTAGTGGGGGTTTTTTTGTACTTTAGCTAATTTTAATTTAATTTAGGAAATTGTATTTAATTTAGTTAATTTATTTAACCCCTTAATGACCACAGCACTTTTCCATTTTCTGTCCGTTTGGGACCAAGGCTATTTTTACATTTTTGTGGTGTTTGTGTTTAGCTGTAATTTTCCTCTTGCTCATTTATTGTACCCACACATATTATATACCGTTTTTCTCGCCATTAAATGGACTTTCCAAAGATACCATTATTTTCATCATATCTTATAATTTATTATAATTTTTTTTATAAAATATGAGAAAAAAATAGAAAAAAAACACTTTTTCTAACTTTGACCCCCAAAATCTGTTACACATCTACAATCACCAAAAAACACCCATGCTAAATATTTTCTAAATTTTGTCCTGAGTTTAGAAATACCCAATGTTTACATGTTCTTTGCTTTTTTTTGCAAGTTATAGGGCCATAAATACAAGTAGCACTTTGCTATTTCCAAACCATTTTATTCAAGATTAGCGCTAGTTACATTGGGACACTGATATCTTTCAGGAATCCCTGAATATCCCCTGACATGTATATATATTTTTTTAGAAGACATCCCAAAGTATTGATCTAGGCCAATTTTGGTATATTTCATGCCACCATTTCACCGCCAAATGCGATCAAATACAAAAAATCGTTCACTTTTTCACAAACTTTCGGTTTCTCACTGAAATTATTTACAAACAGCTTGTGCAATTATGGCATAAATGGTTGTAAATTTTTCTCTGGGATCCCCTTTGTTCAGAAATAGCAGACATATATGGCTTTGGCATTGCTTTTTGGTAATTAGAAGGCCGCTAAATGCCGCTGCGCACCACACGTGTATTATGCCCAGTAGTGCAGGGGTTAATTAGGGAGCTTGTAGGGAGCTTGTAGGGTTAATTTTAGCTTTAGTGTAGTGTAGCAGACAACCCAAAGTATTGATCTAGGCCCATTTTGGTATATTGCATGCCACCATTTTACCGCTAAATGCGATCAAATTAAAAAAAAACGTTGAATTTTTCACAATTTTAGGTTTCTCACTGAAATGATTTACAAATAGCTTGTGCAATTATGGCACAAATGGTTGTAAATGCTTCTCTGGGATCCCCTTTGTTCAGAAATAGCAGACATATATGACTTTGGCGTTGCTTTCTGGTAATTAGAAGGCCGCTAAATGCTGCTGCGCATCACACGTGTATTATGGCTAGCAGTGAAGGGGTTAATTAGGTAGTTTGTAGGGAGCTTGCAGGGTTAATTTTAGCTTTAGTGTAGAGATCAGCCTCCCACCTGACACATCAGACCCCCTGATCCCTCCCAAACAGCTCCCTTCCCTCCCCCACCCCACAATTGTCTCCGCCATCTTAAGTACTGGCAGAAAGTCTGCCAGTACTAAAATAAAAGGTTTTTTTATTTTAATTTTTTATTTTTTTAAAGCATATTTACATATGCTGGGGGTGTAGCATCCCCCCTTAGCCCCCAACCTCCCTGATCCCCCCAAACAGCTCTCTAATCCTCCCCATCTGCCTTATTGGGGGCCATCTTGGGTACTGGCAGCTGTCTGCCAGTACCCATTTTGCATCCCCGCCCCCGATCCCGCCCCCCTCAGCATCATCCAGGGCCATAGATGGCCGCCACCCGCCTCCCACACCGGCTCCTATCCACCCACAAACCTAGCCGTTAATGTCCGGTGCAGAGAGGGCCACAGAGTGGCTCTCTCTGCATCGGATGGCTACAAATGGTTATTGCCGGATGCCTCGATATCGAGGCATCACTGCAATAACCGGAAAGCAGCTGGAAGCGAGCAGGATCGCTTCCAGCTGCTTTCCACACCGAGGACGTGCAGGGTACGTCCTCAGGCGTTAACTGCCTTTTTTTTGAGGACGTACCCTGCACGTCCTCGGTCGTTAAGGGGTTAATTATAGTGTAGTGTTAGGTGTTAGTGTAACTTAGGTTAGGTTTTATTTTACAGGTAAATTTGTATTTATTTTAGCTAGGTAGTTATTAAATAGTTAATAACTATTTAATTTCTATTCTACCTAGTTAAAATAAATACAAACTTGCCTGTAAAATAAAAATAAATCCTAAGCTAGCTACAATGTAACTATTAGTTATATGTAGCTATCTTAGGGTTTATTTTACAGGTAAGTATTTAGTTTTAAATAGGAATTATTTAGTTAATGATAGGAATATTTATTTAGATTTATTTAAATTATATTTAAGTTAGGGGATGTTAGGTTTAGGGTTAGACTTAGGTTTAGGGGTTAATAACTTTAATATATATATACGTTGGGGGTGGCATATTAGGGGTTAATAAATGTAGGTAGGTGGCGGTGATGTTAGGGGTGGCAGATTAGGGGTTTATACTATTTAACTAATGTTTGCGAGGCTGGAGTGCAGGGGTTTAGGGGTTAATATGTTTATTATAGTGTCAGCGACGTTGAGGGAGGCAGATTAGAGGTTAATAAGTGTAGGTAGGTGGCGGCAACACCGGGGGCGGCAGATTAGGGGTTAATAAATATAATGTAGGTGTCGGCGATGTTGGGGGCAGCAGATTAGGGGTTAATACATATAATGTAGGTGGCGACGGTGTCCGGAGCGGCAGATTAGGGGTTAAAATTTTTATTTTAGTATTTGCAATGCGTGAGGGCCTCGGTTTAGGGGTTAATAGGTAGTTTATGGGTGTTAGTATACTTTTTAGCACTTTAGTTATGAGTTTTATGCTGCGGCGTTGTACTATAAAACTCTTAACTACTGACTTTTAAATGCGTTAGGACTCTTGACGGGGTAGGGTGTACCACTCACTTTTTGGCCTCCCAGGACAGACTAGTAATATAAGCGCTATGGAAGTCCCATAGAAAAAAGACTTTACGAAGTTTACCTAAGTCGTTTTGCGGTAAGGCCAAAGAAGTGTGCGGTGACCCTAAACCTTCAAGACCCGTAATACCAGTGGGTGTAAAAAAGCAGCGTTAGGACCTCTTAACGCTGCTTTTTTACCCTAACGCACAACTCGTAATCTAGCCTATAGTTACTACAGTATATCAATAGACAGTTAAAAATAAAAGTGGAAAATGCAAGTCTAGCCAATTACATTGAAAATAAAATTTTGCCAAGAGGTCTGAGATTGTTATTAGATCTGGGAGCCAATACCAGGAAAGATAAGGGGGGAGACTCTTTTGTGGAGGAATGGAATGGGAAACTATCCTCTTGTTCCCTGGATGAAATGGATATGATGGTGAAAATAAATAATAAAAAACTAGAAAATGTTAAAAAAGAGGCAGAAACAGCTTTGGATAATGTTAATACATTTGAAAATGATCCAAATTTTGAAAAACTGAATGGGGAAACTAGTAACAACATTGCAAGACTTAAAACAGAAATCAAATCTAGGAGAGATCAGGATGATTACAAAAATAATAAAGTATATGTCTACAAATCTCAAAAGGGGTCGTATGACTCTGGGACAGACACATCTGACTCAGAAGTGAATACACCCCAAAATAACTCCTCTGGTATGGGCCCAAAAGGAGGTGGAGGAGAAGGATAGGGGGAAAAGAAAAAGAATACTTTGGTTTACCGATGAGAAAAAGACGCTATCAAACAAGTCATATGAGAGGGAGAGGGGAACAATATGGTCAGAACAGGGGGAGGTCCCAGGGGGGCCCGCAAGGGCTACTAGCTGACCCCAAGGATGAAGAATTACAAATTGTAAAATTGATTAAAAATGATATTGCATATTTCAAGGTTGTAATGCTCGTAGAATATTTCCCTATCAGACCAAACTTGGCCAGTAGTCTTCTTATCCCGGTGTCAAGGATAAGGAAGTATCCCAGAACAAAGTGAGTGCAGAAAAATGAGGTAAGCAGTACTCAAGGTAAACAGGGTAGTCCTTCACGGGAACAGAAAGGCAATCCAGCAGTTCAGGGATAAACCAATAGAGAGGTCAGGAACAGACAGAGGTCAGAAACAAAAGATAATACAGCAGTTTAGCAATTCAAGGGTTAAACAGGCAGAGTAGTCAGAAAGGCAGAGTTCAGAAATATTAAGGCAATCCAGCAATTCAAGGGTTAAACAGGCAGAGTAGTCAGACAGGCAGAGTTCAGCAATATTAAAGGGACACTGAACTCATTTTTTTTTATTTTGTGATTCAGATAGAGCATGCAATTTTAAGCAACTTTCTTATTTACACCTATTATCAAATGTCCTTCGTTCTCTTGGTATTTTTATTTGAATAGCAAGAATGTAAGTTTAGATGCCGGCCCATTTTTGATGAACAACATGGGTTGTTCTTGCTGATTGGTGGATAAATTCATACACCAATAAACAACTGCTGTCCAGGGCTCTGACTTTCTTTTTCAAATAAAGATAGCAAGAGAACAAAGACAAATTGATAATAGGAGTAAATTAGAAAGTTGTTTAAATTGCATGCTCTATCTGAATCACAAAACAAAAAAATTGGGTTCAGTATCCCTTTAAGGCAATCCGGCAGTACAAGTAATAAAGCACCTAAGAGCACACACAGTAACCTCTATACTTGGGCAATGAATGTAAGGTATGCAGGTACTTACATAGGGGCCGATTTGCGTCAAGGAGCTCAAAGGATCCGGCTTCAGAGGGGAAGAGACATGCAGCGATGACATCATCGCCGCACGCTCACAGCAACTGCCGCGTCCCTGGCAAGAGCCTGAGCAGCAACCACTGCATTCCTGGCAACAGCCAGGGTGGCGCAAGGTGGCGGCGTGACATAGCCTCCCACTCAAGGTTCGCTCCGGGAACCAGAGTCGGCTTCGAAGGGTGAGCAGCATGGAACTTGGAGACAAAAGATGGAGCATGCACATTACGGGCAGGAAGCCAGGAACACTCCGCCACAAAGTATCCCTTCCAGTGCATGAGGTATTGGAGCTGCCTGTGCCTGATTCTGGAATCCAATATCTTGGCAACCTCATACTCTGGCTCGCTATGAATCAGGAGTGGAGGAAGAGGACGTCTGAGTCGAGTATACCTATTTGTGACGTAGGGTTTGAGCAAGGAGATGTGAAAGACTGGGTGAATGTGCAAGGTCTTCGGCAAGGCCACTCTGTAGGCAACAGGAGAAAGTCTTTTGAGGACTTTATAAGGACCAATATACAGAGGTCCCAATTTGTGACAAGGTTGACATAAGCGGATGGTCAGGTAGAGACCCAGACACAATCACCTGCAACAAAGGCACGAATACTGCCTCAATGATAATCGTCAAACTTCTTATATCTAGAGCTGTTTGATTGTAACTGAGAGCGTATTCGTTGCCAATGGGTAGTGAGGTCAATAAAGCAATGTTCTGCAGCAGGGACTCCTGTGGATTGAGCAGAAAGAGGAAAAACACGAGGTTCATAATTAGGTGCCGCCTGGAAAGGGAAGCATCGGAGAGAAGAATGCCAATGAGTGTTCTTTGCAAGTTCAGCTAGGGGTAACAACCAAGACCAATTAGTGTGCTGTGGATTGACATATGCTCTGAGATAAGCTTCCAGATCCTGATTGGTTCTCTCTGTCTGCCCGTTAGTCTGGGGGTGATAACCTGAGGACAAAGAAACATTGGTTCCAAGCAATTTGCAAAAGCTTCTACAAAGGTAGAAATAAATTGAGGTCCTCAGTCAGAGATGATATTTATGGGTATACCATGTAATCATACCATGTGTAACAGAAAAAGAGTGGACAATTCTTGGGCTGTAGGTAACTTCGTTAGAGGTACAAAATTTGCAAGTTTGGAGAACCGATCCACCACCACCCATATGACTGTATGATGGTCAGAAGGAGGAAGGTCTACAACAAAATAGCTATGTGTGTCCATGGTTGTTTAGGTATGGACAACGGTTGAAGTAGGCCATGTGGTAGGGAAAGGGGAGTCTTATTAACAGCACATGTTTGATAAGCTTTGACATAATCCTGAGAGTTCGACTTCATGGTAGGCCACCACACATGTTGGGAAAAGAGTTTAAAGGTTCTTGTCAAAACAGGATGACCTGACAGCTTGCTGTCATGAGCCCAGGATAATACAGGAGAGCGAAGGTTGGGAGGAACATAAAGGATCTCAGGAATCGCAGGGGCTTCAGAAGGTTTTCTTGACTGGGCTCGTTGCAGTCTTTGAAGAAGAGAGGTGTTGAGCTGAGCAACCACACAGGAGGGGGGTATGATGTGTTCGATAGGAGCTTCAGAGGTTTCACTAGACTGAGGAAACTGATAGGAATGGGCATCAGCCTTTTTATTCTTGGTCCCAGGAAGGTAAGAGGCTATAAAGTTAAAACGAGAAAAGAAGAGGGCCCACCTGGCCTGTCGAGGATTGAGTTGATGAGCAGTCTCTAGGTACGTCAGATTCTTGTGGTCAGTGAGAATCTGAATGGGGTTGGAGGTACCCCCTAGCCAATGACGCCATTCAGTCAGGACCATCTTAATAGCTAAGAGTTCACAATGGCCCACATCATAATTCCTTTATGCAGGAGTGAAGCATTTGGAGAAAAAGGCTACCGGGTGCAACTTGGAGGTTAAAGGGTCCCTTTAGGTTAAGACTGCACCAGCTCCTATCTCGGAGGCATCAACCTCTAAAGTGAACTGCAGGTCAGGATCAGGATGGAGGAGCACAGGAGCAGAACAAAATACTTTTTTTCAAATGATAGAAAGCATCCACAGCAACAGGAGGCCAAATCTTGCAGTCTCTATTTCGTTTAGTCAGCTCAGTGAGTGGAGCAACGATTTGGGAGAAGTTCTTTATGAACTTGCGATAATAGTTGGAGAACCCCAAGAATCTCTGTAGTTTCTTTAAAAAGGTGAGTTGTGGCCATTCCAGAACTGCGGTTAGCTTTGCAGGATCCATGGCAAAACCTTCCTTCGAGATGACATAGCCAAGGAACTGGATCTGAACTTGATTAAACTCACATTTCTCCACTTTGGCTACCAGAGAATTATTTCTGAGGTGAAGAAGTATCTGTTTTACATGCTCATAATGCTCCTCAAGGGTGGAGGAGAATATGAGGATGTCATCCAAATAGACAATGACAGTGCAATTAAGGAGGTCACTGAAGACATCATTGACAAATGCTTGGAAGACAGCAGGGGCATTACACAGCCCAAAAGGCATCACAAGGTATTTAAAATCAAAAGTTAAGTGAAAAAACACGTACGGCTAGATTTAGAGTTTTGTCGGTAACGACCCGCGTAGCTAACGCTGGCTTTTTTCTGGCCGCACCTTTTAAATACCTCTGGTATTGAGAGTTCACAGAATGGCTGCGTTAGGCTCCAAAAAGGGAGCGTACAGGCATATTTAACGCCACTGCAACTCTCGATACCAGAGTTGCTTACGGACGCGGCCAGCTTCAAAAACGTGCTCGTGCAAGATTCCCCCATAGAAAACAATGGGGCTGTTTGAGCTGAAAAAAAACCTAACACCTGCAAAAAAGCCGCGTTCAGCTCCTAACGCAGCCCCATTGTTTCCTATGGGGAAACACTTCCTACGTCTGCACCTAAGGTTGGAATCATCCAATCAGAATCAAGTTCAATCCGATTGGCTGATCCGATCAGCCAATCAGATTGAGCTTGCATTCTATTGGCTGTTCCACCAGCCAATCAGAATATTCCTACCTTAATTCCGATTGGCTGATAGAATCCTATCAGCCAATCGGAATTCGAGGGACGCCATCTTGGATGATGTCCCTTAAAGGAGCCTCATTCGTCGGTAGTCCGTCGGGCCAGCAGGATGTTCCGCGTCGGAGGTCTGCAAGATGGATCCGGAAGAAAGAAGACTGAAGATGCCGTTGATAGAAGACTTCAGCCGGATCATGGACCTCTTCAGCTCCCGCTTGGATGAAGACTTCAGCCGGATCATGGACATCTTCAGCCCCCCGCTTGGGCTTGGATCAAGACATCGGAGGAGCTCTTCTGGATCGATCGGTGAACCTGGTATGGTGAAGATAAGGTAGGAAGATCTTCAGGGGCTTAGGGTTTATTTAAGGGGGGTTTGGGTTAGATTAGGGGTATGTGGGTGGTGGGTTGTAATGTTGGGGGGGGTATTGTATGTGGTTTTTTTACAGGCAAAAGAGCTGAATTCTTTGGGGCATGCCCCGCAAAGGGCCCTGTTCAGGGCTGGTAAGGTAAAAGAGCTTTGAACTTTAGTCATTTAGAATAGGGTAGGGCATTTTTTTATTTTGGGGGGCTTTGTTATTTTATTAGGGGGCTTAGAGTAGGTGTAATTAGTTTAAAATTGTTGTAATATTTTTCTGATGTTTGTAAATATTTTTTTATTTTTTGTAACTTAGTTCTTTTTTATTTTTTGTACTTTAGTTAGTTTATTTCATTGTAGTTATTTGTAGATATTGTATTTAATTAATTTATTGATAGTGTAGTGTTAGGTTTAATTGTAACTTAGGTTAGGATTTATTTTACAGGTAATTTTGTAATTATTTTAACTATTTTAGCTATTAAATAGTTCTTAACTATTTAATAGCTATTGTACCTGGTTAAAATAAATACAAAGTTACCTGTAAAATAAATATAAATCCTAAAATAGCTATAATATAAATATAATTTATATTGTAGCTATATTAGGATTTATTTTACAGCTAAGTATTTAGCTTTAAATAGGAATAATTTATTTAATAAGAGTTAATTAATTTTGTTAGATTTAAATTATATTTAACTTAGGGGGGTGTTAGTGTTAGGGTTAGACTTAGCTTTAGGGGTTAATACATTTATTAGAATAGCGGTGAGCTCCAGTCGGCAGATTAGGGGTTAATGTTTGAAATTAGGTGTCGGCAATGTTAGGGAGGGCAGATTAGGGGTTAATACTATTTATTATAGGGTTAGTGAGGCGGATTAGGGGTTAATAACTTTATTATAATAGCGGTACGGTCCGCTCGGCAGATTAGGGGTTAATAAGTGTAGGCAGGTGGAGGCGACGTTGTGGGGGGCAGATTTGGGGTTAATAAATATAATATAGGGGTCGGCGGTGTTAGGGGCAGCAGATTAGGGGTACATAAGGATAACGTAAGTAGCGGCGCTTTGCGGTCGGCAGATTAGGGGTTAATTATTGTAGGTAGCTGGCGGCGACGTTGTGGGGGGCAGGTTAGGGGTTAATAAATATAATACAGGGGTCGGCGGTGTTAGGGGCAGCAGATTAGGGGTACATAAGGATAACGTAGGTGGCGGTCGGCAGATTAGGGTTAAAAAAATTAATCGAGTGGCGGCGATGTGGGGGGACCTCGGTTTAGGGGTACATAGGTAGTTTATGGGTGTTAGTGTACTTTAGAGCACAGTAGTTAAGAGCTTTATAAACCGGCGTTAGCCCAGAAAGCTCTTAACTACTGACTTTTTTCTGCGGCTGGAGTTTTGTCGTTAGATTTCTAACGCTCACTTCAGCCACAACTCTAAATACCGGAGTTAGAAAGATCCCATTGAAAAGATAGGATACGCAATTGACGTAAGGGGATCTGCGGTATGGAAAAGTCGCGGCTGAAAAGTGAGCGTTAGACCCTTTCCTGACTGACTCCAAATACCGGCGGTAGCCTAAAACCAGCGTTAGGAGCCTCTAACGCTGGTTTTCACGGCTACCGCCAAACTCTAAATCTAGGCCGTAGAAAGGTGGCGCATATGATGTGAAAAGTAAAAAAAATAGTTGAAATGAAAATGCACATTTGTTGTCTGTGTAAACAAAAGTAATTTAAATATACATAATAACAATTGTTGGAATGATAAACAATGATTTAAAAGTAAAGTCCTTAAATTGATGATCAAATTCTATTGTAGAAATGACATTCAAGGGTAGAAACCAATTTCGGAAACTGTGTAAGGCAGCTCCACCTCGATAGTCTAAATAAGAAAAGGAAAGGGGTGCCTCATAGTGAAATCCATATGCACTATGGTCAGAACAAAGAGAGAGTAAAACTCACAATTTGTGATGGCACTTGTGCAGTGCAAACAGGCAGGCTGACAGTCACAGTGGTCAGTTAACTGGATACTTCTCCCGTATCAAGTTGGATCCTGTCTCAGGTCTCTGGTCTGTCAGCGTCCAAGCCGCAACACCAGCAAACAAAATAGTGTGGAAAAATTACTAGTGCAGTGATACAGATGTAAAAAACTTCCGTGGAAGTAAAAGGCAGACACCTCAGTAAAAGGTTAAAAAGTAGTTTAATATTGCAGAGCGTTTCTCGACCCAAGTATTCGGTCGTTTCATCAGGCAAAAAAGTATTAGTGTATACAAACAGATGGAACGGCTGCTTTTTAAAGCTGTCACACTGTATTTCATTGGCTGTCCATAGTTTTCAGATTATCCAATGGGAGGGGAGGTAAGTCTGCTAAAAGACACTGTTATATTCAGTTTCTTATTGACACATTATGTGTATTGGTTAAAATTTTATATAAAATAAAAATATAGAAATATTGCATGTCACAATTATTTTAAAAAGGGGACTTGTATTTAAATAATCAATAAAAATAAATAAAAATTGTATATAATTGTGTGATACGGTTTAGGTCTAAAAAATGACAAATAATCAAAAGGCTGTGGAAAAGCTGTGAAACACAGTGTGTAACATAGTATAACAAACTGTTCTGTTAGTTACTGAAAAACATATATTGCAAGATATCCAAAAAATTTGTAACATATTATGAAAAACCAGAATGTATAACCATATTACAAATACAGGTATACCTCACTTTACAGCGCTTCACTTTACAGCGTTTCGCTGAATCGCTAATACAGCGCTTTGTGGAGCTAAAGTTCAACCTCCAAGGATTTTAAAACAGTGCTGTAATCTTTGTGAGATTGCAAGAAAAGTGACTGGCACCATTTTATTATGCTTAGTTCACTCTGTTTACAGCATTACAGTGCAATCTGTGTCTCAGTGCTATACTCTGGCAAATTGTACTACAGTGATTGTCACTATTTTACAGGTACAGTATTTATTGAATACTGTGCTGTGCGAGTGTTAAACTAAACTTAGCACTATAGTACATCTAATATAAGTTAGTTAAAACATGTTTTTAGTTAAACACACTGGCAAGTGAAAAGAAAGCTAAAACTGCCTTGTTTCACTTTAAGGCGTTTTTCACTTTACAGCGGGGCTCCGGTCCCTATATATACCTGTACAAGAGAAAAATGTGACATATTGAAACATTAAAAAAAAAACATTGTTTTGTTTACTGGTGTTGTGGCTTGGACGCTGACAGACCAGAGACCTGAGACAGGATCCACCTTGATATGGGAGAAGTATCCAGTTAGCTGACCACTGTGACTGTCAGCCTGCCTGTTTGCACTGCACAAGTGCCATCACAAATTGTGAGTTTTACTCTTTCTTTGTTCTGACCATATTGCATATGGATTTCACTATGAGGCGCTCCTTTCCTTTTCTTATCACAAGGTATTTGTAATGCCCTGATCTCTTGTTGAAGGCAGTCTTCCATTCATGTCCCGGGAAGATACGAATGAGATTTTATGTTCCATGTAGGTCCAACTTTGTAAAGTAACAAGCAATTTGGAGCGAATGATATAGTTCAGTGATCAAAGGTATAGGATAACGATTCTTGATAGTAGTTGTTTAGGGCTCTGTAATCGATGCAGGGTCTGAGACCACAATCCTTTTTACTGACAAAAAAGAAGCCAGCCCCGGCAGGAGAGGAGGAAGGGCGAATAAAGCCTTTAGCTAGGTTTTCTTGGATGTATTCCTCCATGGACTTGGTTTCAGCTTTGGAGAACAGCTAAGTCCTCCCTTTAGGAAGTGGGGCTCCAGGAATCAGGTCAATTTTGCAGTTGTAAGGACGGTGGAGTGGCAACACACCAGCTGCTTTCTTTTCAAAAACATCTGTAAATTCTACATATACTGAGGGAAGATTAGAAGGGATCTGAAGGCTGGCTATAGGGATGGGATGCAGCAGAGTAACTTTAGCCAGGCAGGAGTGAAAAGAGGATTTACACCAGGAGGCCAACTGTCCCTCAGTCCAGTCGAACTGAGGATTGTGAATACATGGCCAAGGAAGACCAAGGATAACTGGTTGTGCAGGAGAATGAATGACATCAAACTGCAATTGTTCGGTATGTAGGATTCAGACAGTTAAGGTTAGGGGTGCTGATTCGAAATGGATTAAACCTGATCCAAGGGGTGTACCATCCAGAGTAGTTATTTTAAGACATTGTTTTTTCTAAAGTAGAAGCAACCCTGCATGAATCATGAAACTATGATCCAGAAAATTTCCAGCTGCCCCTGAATCAATAAAGGCTTGAGCGTGGACAGAATTCTGAAGAAAAGTAAGAGTAACAGGTACCAGGATCCAAGAAGAGTGAAGGGATTTAGTAGTGGCTACGCTTAGAGGTACCCCACATTTATTCTCTAAGCGTTGGCTTTTCCCGGCAGTATATCACAGTTCTTGAGTTGGTGTGAGTTAGAACCACAATAGAAACACAGTCTCAACCTCCTTCTTCTCTGTCTTTCAGATTCAGAGGGCTTAAGGGAAGAGAGATCCATGGGTTCCTCTTCAGAGGTAAATGGAGGTGCTGAAGGGGTAGAGGATGGTCTAGAGACTGGACGAGTAGGAGGTCAAGAGTGAAGGATTCTGCAAGTTCTTTCTCTCTCAGCTTGTCTTTCCTGAAAGCGAGAATCCAGAATGATGCAAAGTGTTATGAATTAATCCAGGGAAGATGAAACATCACAATAAGTGAGCTCATCCTTGATACGCTCATGCAGGCCTCTCCTGAAGGCCGCTTTGAGAGCACTGCCATACTAACTGGTCTCATGTGCCAAGGTGCGAAACTCAAAGGCGTATTATGCCACAGATCTATTGCTCTGGCCGAGATACAAGAGAGAGTACTCTGCAGCAGCAGTGCGGCCGGAGATGCCAAATATGGAAGATAATGCAGAAATAAAGGCATCACCATTGTTCAGGAGTTGAGCACTCTGTTCCAAAAGGGGAGAGACCCAGGCTAGGGCCTTGTCTTTCAATAAATAAATTATAAAAGTGACCTTTGACTGATGAGACTGGAAAGTGTGAGGATCATTACGGAAGTGTAGTCTGCACTGGTTGAGAAAACCCCTACAGTCGGTAGTACCATCATACTTGTCAGGCAATGGTATCGGGGTATACTCCCAAAAACAGAGGAGGGAGTTGCAGCACTAGCAAAAGGGGCCGGCTGTGTAACAACAGGAACAGCGTTCTTTTCTGCAACCAGTGAGGAGAGCATAGCTGATATAGCCTCAAGTTTACAATCCACATTCTGCAAGTGTATGGCATGGGTTCCCAGGGTCTGTCCCTGAAGAGAAACTGCTCTTACTACCTCATTTGGGTCCATGGCCCAAGTATAATGTAATGCTTGTGGGATATTTCCCTATCAGACCAAACTTGGTGTAATGTACTGTTCCTTTAAGAGGATGTTCTTTCACTTTGCCTTTTCCCTTTAAATAGTCAGGCTGAACCACTTCCTAATTGCTTGGAATTTTTTTTCCTGTCAGTCCTGTGTCCTCCTGACTTCTAGGAACTAACTTGTCAATTACTTTTTTCTTCCTAGGTTTTTCTAGGTTGAACTATTTGCGCAAAGTTTCCCTCTTGTGTCAATTTCTATATTTTTTCGAAGTGAGTTCTCACCAAAGGAACTGTTTATAGATTTCCTTTTCAGCAAGGATCCTCTGATGTCAGACGCTGATTTCACTACCTACAGCACTGCAGTCTGAGCCTGATTCCAGTAAGCCGCTTGATCAGCTGTTTACAGCCGTTGGATACCGCTCCTCTGTCTTTTTTGATCCTTACAGTTCAGACCACAGCTGAGACATCTCCTCCTTCCAAGTTCTACGGAGTCCTTTCATGCTTTAGTAGCGACCGTTACAAAGTATCTACCCTGCTGCTACGATCTAACATCAAGCTCTTACAGGTAATTTCACCACAAACTGTCATTCTCCTAGCATGACGCTCAAACCATGTTACACTACATTTCATGTGAATAATTTCTACCTGGATTATGTCATATTTTGCTAAGGACTTAGTTCATTAATGACTCTTATTATTTTCTCCAGACATTATATATTTTCTCCATCATTTGATCAATCTATATTAAGAATTTATACGTATATATATATATATATATATATATATATATATATATATATATATATACTAACCAGAGAACTCACCATATGCATAGCTTTAAAAGAAATGTAATCTTATCTGACAACTTTCTCTGCAGATCATATTGCAAAATTTAGAGCAATAGTTTTTTAAGTTTAGTACTGTTGATCTATTGTTGCTACATTTCTAAAACTATGATTGAGCCATAATGTGGAATATAACCATATAAGTTGTTCATTATCTCTATATACAGATCCTTTCAAGAAACCTGACACTTGGCCAGTAGTCATCTTATCCCAGTGTCAAGGCGGAAGGATAAGGAAATATCCCAGAACAAAGTGAGTGTAGAAAATGAGGTAAGCAGTACTCACTGTAGACAGGGTAGTCCTTCATGGCAAAAGAAAGGCAATCCAGCAATATAGCAGTTCAGGGATAAACCAATAGAGAGGTCAGGAACAGGCAGAGATCAGCAACAAAAGATAATCCAGCAGTTTAGCAGTTCAGGGGTAAACCAGGAAGAGTAGTCAGACAGGCAGAGTTCAGCAATATTAAGGCAATCCAGCAATTCAAGGGTTAAACAGGCAGAGTAGTCAGACAGCAGAGTCCAGCAATATTAAGGCAATCCAGCAATTGAAGGGTTAGACAGGCAGAGTAGTCAAACAGGCAGAGTTCAGCAATGTTAAGGCAATCCAGCAATTGAAGGGTTAAACAAGCAGAGTAGTCAAACAAGCTGAGTTCAGCAATATTAAGGAAATCCAGCAATTCAAGGGTTAAACAGACAGAGTAGTCAGACAGGCAGAGTTCAGCAATATTATGGCAATCCAGCATTCAAGGGTTAAACAGGCAGAATAGTCAGACAGGCAGAGTTCAGCAATATTAAGGCAATTCAGCAATTCAAGGGTTAAACAGACAGAGTAGTCAGACAGGCAGAGCTCAGCAATATTAAGGCAATCCAGCATTCAAGGGTTAATCAGGCAGAGTAGTTAGACAGGCAGAGTTCAGCAATATTAAGGCAATCCAGCAATTCAATGGTTAAACAGGCAGAGTAGTCAGACAGGCAGAGTTCAGCAATATTAAGGCAATCCAGCATTCAAGGGTTAAACAGGCAGAGTAGTCAGACAGGCAGAGTTCAGCAATATTAAGGAAATGCAGCATTCAAGGGTTAAACAGGCAGAGTAGTTAGACAGGCAGAGTTCAGCAATATTAAGGCAATCCAGCAATTCAAGGGTTAAAGAGGCAGAGTAGTAAGACAGGCAGAGTTCAGCAATATTTAGGCAATCTGGCAGTACAAGTAATAAAGCACCTAGGAGTACACACAGTAACACCTATACTTGGGCAGTGAATGTAAGTTATGCAGGTACTTACATAGGCGCCGATTGGCGCCAAGGAGCTTAAAGGATCCGGCTTAAGAGGGGAAGAGACATGCGGCGATGACGCCATCGCCGCACGTTTACAGCAACCGCTGCATCCCTGGGAACAGCCAGAGTAGCAACCACCGCATCCCTGGCAACAGCCAGGGCAGCGCAAGGGAACGGTGTGACAAAGGTATTTGACTGGGCTATAAAGTATATGTATATATACACTCAAAAATATATTAGAAACTAGAGAGAAGAGTACATACTACTTCATTTAAATATCTAATCTGATGCATCCCTTTAAGAAATAAATATAAGGAAACATAAAAAGAGAGAATGTGGAGGACATACAATACTATCCCTCTAAGAAAGGAAAAAAAATAGCACACTGGATATACAAATTATAATGGCAATTTTGTTTTCAAAAGTGTATACTTCAATCAGGTATAGCTCAAGGAACTTGAGAAAAATGAAACCTCTATTTGAACAACCAAGGACGAAGAATTACAAATTGTAAACTTGTCCTCTTTTCCACTAAGCCTGGCACATATGGATCTTTTGAAAAAAGGCCTCTCCTTTTGCACCACTGCCAGTTTAGATAGATTTGAGGCAATCAAAGATCTCCATATTTTTGCAAGAAAAATAGTTCTATCCCAAGTGATGAAACAATCAAAAGAACCTCCTAAATATCTTAACATGGAGGATGAAGCAGCTCTATTTATCTTCAAATCTTCTTGCTGAGAATGAGAAGGGAGAGGAACTAGACCACATTAGGGTAGAAAATTAGAAAAAATTACTGTTTAAACCTAAGTCATCATATATGCCTTCTTTTGCCCTGGTTCCAGCTGTTAATTTCTTTGTTAAGCAAGTAGAAAAAGAGATCAAATTAATTGAAGGAATACAGAGGTATGACAATTTGGAACCAAGGGAAATAAAAGCACTAAATGAACTAAGTAATGCCAAAAGTCTAATAATAAAACCGTCGGATACGGGTGGAAATCTGATCCTAATGGATTAGTGCCTTAATTTGAATGAGGTAAAACTTCAACTGAGTGACAAGAACCAGTATGAAAAATTGGGCACAAATCCATTGGGCCAGGTTCAATTGCGAAAGGCAATGGGGTGATTACCCCAAAGGAACTTTTGTTCTTATACCCTGAATATCCAGTGATGCCCATCTTCTATGTTCTCCCAAAGTTGCATAAAAATATGAAATGTCCCCCTTGTAGGTCCATCGTCTCAAGGATTGGAAGTATCACTGAGTAAATTGTCGAATATGTTGATCAACATTTGCACCTTTTCTTGATGACTTATTAAGAAAGTTGGATGGTATACCTGTAAGTCTGTAAGTAAAACCACAATATTAGCATCACTGGACGTGAAAAGCCTATATTCGTTGAAACCACATGAGAAAGGGTTAGCAGCTATTAAAAGTTTTCTAGATACTAGAGGTTCAGAGTATAAAGAACACACTGATTTTATGCTGTCTTTATTAAAATTTATACTAGAAAACAATGTGTTCTCTTTTGATGGGAAAGTGTACCGACAGTTAAGAGCTTGCCTGCATCTAGGGGCATGGGAGCTGTTTTTAAAATTTTTGAAAACTATAGTGATATAATTGATGAACATTACAAATGTGGGTCCGCTATGTGGATGATGTGCTCTTTCTTTGGGATGGCACAACTGATGAATTTAAAGACTTTGGGACCAATTTATCAATGTCTGGCAGACATGATCCTCTGTAGCGGATCATGTCCGCCAGACATTGCTGAATGCCGACAGCATATGCTGTCAGCATTTAACATTGCACAAGCAGTTCTGGCCGCCAGCAGGGGGTGTCAATCAACCCAATTGTACATGACCGGGCGGATTGATGTCCGCAGCCTCAAAGTCAGCAGACGAGTTAAGGAGCAACAGCCTTAAGACCGCTGCTTCTTAACTCCTGTTTCTGGCGAAACAGGAGTATTTGGCCCCATTCGGGCCATGATACATCACAGAAAACTTTAGAAAACCAAATGCAGCTAACAGCATTTTACATGCAGAAAGTGGCCATCTGAATCACCTGAAAAGGGGGATTTCATATGGTCAAATTGTTCCTCGCTATCAAAGTTTGACCATCATGCTTTGATGATGAAGGAACGTTTCTTGAAAAGAGTTTATTCCAAAAAATGCATACAAAGAGACTTTTGGAAAGTGAGAAACATCTCCAGGAATCATATCCTATATAAAAAGAAAGAAAAGGTGAATCAGGGCCATATAAGATGTATATCAACCTTCAGTAATCAATGGGAAAATAAGGTACTGCTTCAAAATATTTTTTTTTATTTAGGTTGGGGACTAGAATCCAATCTGGTCTGAATGATAAATTGGAATATGCTTGTTTTCTGTGATTATAAAATGTAAATAAAATTGTGTTGTGTTTTTCCCCTTAAAAAGATAAATATGCACACCACTATTTTAAAGTGAATGCCATATAAATAAATTGAAACCGAATTAATAAAAGTATAAGTTGCTCATATGTGATTACTAGGAATAATGTTTACTATGTATGATTAACTTACTGCTAAGTTATGGGCAGAATGTCTGATTCCTTAAGGTAGTAAAGTCAACCTTAAGAGATAAGAACCTAATTACCTGAAGTTGAACAGGTGCTATAAAAGAGGAGCTTCCTGTAAACAAATTATGCCCTGATGAAGTCCCTGAGTACACATGTTCTATGTGGGGGTGAAATGTACGTTGGCACAGATATGTAACCCTAGTCCTGGTGGGATGAATATATCACCAGTATGATCTTCTATGAACATCATTGTAAATCAAGGTAATCAAGAATTACCAGGTTGATGCAGCTTTTGGGAGGTGTACCTGATCACATATGTGATACATTGCAATAGTGCGGCTGACAAGTGGTTTTGGATACAACAGGTCCCTACAAAGCTTGGAAGTACAGAACTGTATTTATGGTAAAACCTTGTGTTTTCATATACTCTCTTTCGGAGGATGTTCGTGTTAAAAATATATGTGATCTGAACTGTGCACATATCTGCTGCAAGACACAGACAGCCTACATGGAAGGATCTGTGACAGTCTGACAAATCATGGACAAGTGAGTAAAGTGGTACCACTCCCACCTCCTACGTCACACTACCTATCCGGCACGGACCAAGAGGAAGAAGCAAGTTGGTGTTTGTTTGTTTGGAGTTTAAGAGTTATACCTCCAAAATAGTAAGTTTGCAAGAGGAAGATGCCCTGGCTGCATGTGATCGATTTGTGAAGCCCTTGAGGGTTACGTGAGTAACTAGACCTTGAGTGCAGCTTTGGCTGCGATCGTTCTCTGTCCAGGACTTAATTTACATTTATGGTCATTAATATCTGCTTACCTTTTGTAGTATATGATGCATAGGTTTTCTTGTTGTTCAAATATAAGTTTCATTTTATTCAAGTTCTTTGAGATATACCTGATTGAAGTATGAATTTTCGAATAAAATTCAGCATTATAATTTGAATTTTCGGTGTGCTTTTTTTCTTCTTTCTTAGTATTGTATGTCCTTCACATTCTCTCTTTCAGGTACGCCTGTTCAATTGCTTGGTAACACAAATTGCTAATCATCCAATCACATGGCAGTACCTCAATGCATTTAGGCATCTAGAAATGGTGAAGACGACTTGCTGAAGTTCAAACCAAGCATCAGAATGGGGAAAAAAGGGGATTTAAGTGAGTTTGAACGTGGTATGGTTGTTGGTGTCAGACGGGCTGGTCTGAGTATTTAAAAAACTGCTGATCTACTAGGTTTTTCACACACAACCATATCTAGGGTTTACAGAGAATAGTCTGAAAAAGAGAAAATATCCAGTAAGCGACAGTTATGTGGACGAAAATGCCTTGTTGATGTCAGAGGTCTAAGGAGAATGGGCAGACTGGTTCGAGATGATAGAAAGGCAACAGTAACTCAAATAGCTACTCGTTACAACCAAGGTATGCAGAATACAATCTCTGAACACACAACACGTTGAACCTTGAAGCAGTTGGGTTACAGCAGCAGAAGACCACACTGGGTGCCACTCCTGTCAGCTAAGAACAGGAAACTGAGGCTACAATTCGCACAGGCTAACCAAAATTGGACAATAGAAGATTGGAAAAATGTTGCCTGGTCTAATGAGTCTCGATTTCAGCTGCAACATTCAGATGGTAGGGTCAGAATTTGGCATAAACACCATGAAAGAATGGATCCATCCTGCCTTGTATCAACAGTTCAGGCTGGTGGTGGTGGTGTAATTGTGTGGGGGATCTTTTCTTGGCACACTGTGGGCCCCATAGTACCAATTGAGCATTGTTTAAACACCACGGCCTATCTGAGTATTGTTGCTGACCATGTCCATCCCTTTATAACTACAGTGTAACCATCTTCTGATGGCTACTTCAGCAGGATAATGCACTATGTCACAAAGCTCAAATCATCTCAAAATGGTTTCTTGAACATGACAATGAGTTCACTGTACGCCAATGGCATCCACAGTCACCAGATCTCAATCCAATAGAGCACCTTTGGGATGTGGTGAAATGGGGGATTCCCACCATGGATGTGCAGCCGACAAATCTGCAGCAACTGCGTGATTCTATCATGTCAATATGGACAAAAATGTCTGAGGAATGTTTCCAACACCTTGTTGAATCTATGCCATGAAGAATTAAGGCAGTTCTAAAGGCAAAAGGGGGTCCAACTCGGTACTAGCAAGGTGTACCTAATAAAGTGGCCAGTGAGTGTGTATATATATATATATATATATATATATATATATATATATATATATATATATATATATATATATATATATAAAAAGTCAAAATAGCGTATAGCCCAGCACTCCAACCAGGTGGAGCAGCCGCAACCTGGGTGCAATCCTTATAAGAGATATATATATATATTAGGGATGGACCGAAATTTCGGCCGCAGAAACTTTCGGCCAAAAATGGCATTTTTGGTTATTTCGTTTTTTGTTTTTTTTGCCTTTTATTTTCGGTAAAATTATTGTGTAGTATTTTTCAAATTTGATGCCAGCCTAGAGCTGCTGTTTGAGTTCATTACTTGACTTACTGTTTTGCATATAATAATAGTTTTCTAGGACTATACTTTATTTTGCTAATTGGTAAAAAACAAACAAAAAAAACCCCGGTTAAATCTGATTCTGTTACACAGAACTAAATAAAGAATACTACTAGCGATGCACCAAAATTTGGGCCGCCGAAAATGTGCAATTCCAATTTCGGCCCAAAGAGAACCAAAATGGCTAAAAATGTACAGCCCTCCCCTGTTCTATTGAGTTACATGTCTTTCCTTAGCATAAGGTGAGCAGCACAGCACTGGCATGGTACAAGGAGCACACACATAAGTACCATGACATGATGATATTTGAAACCAGCAGTGCCTTTTTTTTTTTAGAAGGCAAAGTTCTGAATACAGTTTTCAAAGAAGGATAAGTAACATGTTTATAAACACTTGATATTATCAGACACAGCCCTAAGCACGCACAGTGAATAAGTATAAGCCTTATATACAGTGCTCATACATCAGCCTCTTGTGCATAGACATTCTATTCGCCTGAGGCAAATATGTGTGCACACTATATATGCATAAGCCCCAAGCTGGCACACAGTTGGTACAAATTAGCACCCACCAGACAGTGTATACAAAAAAGCACAGTAACTTTCTATAACCACCTTGCACGTAAGGTCGTAGCTAAGTCCAGTGGTCCTGATAGGTGACAGGCAGACTCCATTTGGGGCTCCAGACATATAATCTGACAGGTCAGTGTGAGACCCAAACCAGGAACTAGGCGGAGATACGATGAGAGACGATCAGGTGCAGCCACGCCCATCGCACGGATAACTACAACCAAAAACAAAACACATGTCCACCTCGTATTGTTGTCTGGCTATAACCACGCTCTTGTAGAGCTCCACCAGGTTCACTGCAGATCACGCCCTACGGTACAAGTGACCATGCCCATTTGTTGGAGCTTTCCTGCCTACAAGCTCTTTCAGCTACACACACACACTGTAGTTAAAAAAAAAAAATTTGGTTTCGGTTTTCGGCCAGGGGCATCCTGAAATTTCGGTATCGGTTTTGGTCCAGAATTTTCATTTTGGTGCATCCCTAATATATATATATACATATATATAAATATATATATATATAAATATATATATATATAAATATATATATATATATATATATATATATACACAGGTATATGTATGTATGTCAATGTTGAAACCCTTTGTCTGCCTTTTTTTTCTAACACCTGAGATCTCATATCTTTGAGCCCTTATAACTTTGTTGTGCAATTTATTTTAATAATATGTATAAGATGGTGTTATTATGAATGTAACTGTACTTTGTAATGTATTTTTGATGTGTTTAGTGCAACTTTTTAGTTTTGCTTAACAGTTAACCAGAGCTCTGAGGTTGCGGTAATCTTTCTACTGTAAATCGTGATGGGGCTCATGCGTTCACATTTACTTTCAACTTGTAATATGAGAACAATTTAACCTGTGCAAAAAAGAAAGCAGAAACCTGTTATCGCTTGTGCACAAGCGATATCACTCCACTTGTAACTTGGCCCATAATCTATATCTATAATTGTGTGTAGTAAAATAACCTTGCAATGTACTTTTATTATTTTGTCCCTTTTTCTTGTAAATTAACTCACATTAACAATTCTATATTTGATGCAGTCATCTTTTGCACACTTTAGTGACTCCTTAATATGTGTTCCTAATTGTCCTCAGCAGAAGAGATTGTCTAAAACTAATGATACGGTGCTGAGTGCGCCAATAATAATAAGACAAAACAATATATAAATGAATAAAAGTGCAGTACACAGCCACAGATCTAAAGCAAACAATCTGATTCAAAAGATCTAATACAAATATAAATAAGAAAGTCCACTAAAAGGTGACCAGAGTAGTGATCAATAAGTCGAGCTGGTCGCTTTCTCTTCAAACAAACTCCTGTACAAACATGAGTCCCAAACTGGAAAAGACAAAAAGAAAAGAGGGCACCCAAATGGTGTGATATCTTCAACCAAGGATATAGAAACAACAAGGTTAGAAACGTACTCAAAGATTTCCAAGCACTTCAACAGTGCAGGGGAGGTGGGCTGGGCAATTGGAAGTCGGCCAGCAGACTTGTACTTCCCAGGCAATCCATCCAGGCCAAAATTCAGCAGTGTGATGATAGATGTGGTGGTTCAAAAAAGTAAAGGGGACCCAAATCAAACCAAACACACTCCATGCTGTACATCCAGCATCCAAGGAGATATATAAACTGAGAGTGACAAAATGTGAAAGATAGAAAAGCTTTAATTTAAAATCAATTAAAAACAATTCAGTAAAAACGTCTCACAACCAGTTTCTCGGATTTACCGTTTCATCAGGTGAGCTGTTCAACATGTCACTAACTGAGATTTAAATACCCCTCGGTTGGCATTCTTGTCACTCTACAGCGTATGTCAAAATCAATGACTAATCATGTAGTCTATCGGGATGTTACCAAATAGAATGCGCTCCACAGTGCAAACAACGCCACCGATCTGCCTCTATTGTCTATAAATATAAGTGGCTATGTGAGATAAACATATTATTTGGTAGGTCTACATGCAATAATAATACGATTATAAACAAAATAAAAAGACTACATCAATGGCATACGCTGCTACGGATTACCGTCTCATGGTCAAACAGTAACCAGGCTACTGCGCATGCGCAATTGATCCCGTAGATCTGTATCTTAATATATGATACCGTTGATACAAACATAACTAATGGCGAATTCTCAGGCGCCTAATTATATTCTACTATACAGATACCTTCATATATATATATATATATATATATATATATATATATATATATATATATAAAAAAAAAATATATATATATATAAAGTCCCAACAACAGATCAGCACATCAAACAATCTGTACAGTAGCCAGGGTGCACTTAAATAGAAGTCCATAAATCCAAAGGCAGAAAAAGGCACTCACTGTTCATAATAAAATGTAACTTTTAATATGCAAAGATTAAAACGACATAACGTTTCGGTGTTCACATAACACCTTTGTCAAATGTCAAAAAATAGTTATAGACAACTTAATGCCCAACCACTCACCTATCATACCTTAACACACACATCCTTATATACAATATTGCTTGGCGCTCCTGTACGCTGATCTGCCGTGTGCGCAATGACGTCATGACGTCGCTGCGTCGCGTAACGTGACCACATGGTGTCACGTCGCCCAGTCAGGCTACCATAGCAACCGGTATACAATACCACCATAGCTATATCGGGCTAATAGATCCCGGTTTCAAAAGTGAATGGGCATAACAGCCCATCACTAACGTACTAGGCACTATATATTGGTCTATAGTTACCGACCACAGCAACACGTATTGCTCACAGTGAAGATCATATGACAGGGGCGCAAACCATTAAAAATCATAATCCAGTGTAATTACAGTTTAAAAAACAATCAATCATGGATAGCAGGGACATGTGAATGATGCATTGGTCTAATAACAGCAAATCTACATGGATTGAATCAGGACCAATCCAATTAATCTGCCTAAGATATATTATTCCCCCACTATTTTTCTGCGTTCTAAACACATACTTATTCTTGCCTCCTGGAGCATGATCAGAAACCCGTAAGGACCCACTAGGATGAAAATCCATGTGAATAGTTCTGGGTGACTTAGCATGCATCCATTATTGGTAGGTACTGTTGAAGATTCATTTGTTGTAGAACGGTCCAAAGTCAAGGACAGTATTCAGCCCCCTAGGGACCAGAGTGTCCAGCGTATGGATCCATTTCGTTTCCACTTGTAGCAACCGGTTGTCTCTGTCGCCACCCCTTCTTAATGGTGGTACATGGTCGATTAACATTGACCTCAGGCTTGATAAGCTATGATTACATTCAGCAAAGTGCCTGGCGACTGGTTGTTCCGATTCCCCCTTTTTTAACGCCTCACGTATTGCAAAACGGTGGTTAGCCATCCTGTCTCTGAAACTTGTTATGGTTTTACCAATGTAAACCAGAGAACATGGACAGACTAACATATAGATGACATATGTACTAGTGCATGTTAGTCTGTGACGGATGGTATATCGCCTATTCGTATGCGGATGCTGGAATGTCTGGCCCCTCATCATGGTATTGCAAGTAGTACAATTTCCACATGTGTAGCATCCATTCTTGGACGTCTTCAGCCAGTTCTCCTTCTGGTAGCATCTGACCGGATCAGTTTTCACCAGTACATCACGCAAATTTTCAGCCCTGCGATACACCATCCTAGGTGGTTGCATCCTGTAAAAAGGGAGAGTGGGATCCGTTTCCAGGATCGGCCAATTTTTCTGTGCCGATTTCCTAAGTATGTCGCTGGTTGGGGTATAAGTAGTCACAAAATTTAGCCTTTCAGTTTCCATTTTAGGCTTATCGTGTCCCTTATGTTTGGGGTCTTTTAACAATTCCTCCTTGACCTTTCTGACCATTCCTTTGTCATAGCCTCTTGCTACCAACTTGTCTTCCATAGTGGTTAGTTGATCAATCATAGTGGGTACCTCACTATTATTACGGAGGACCCGCATCAGCTGAGAGGGATGGAAACTCCTTGCTTCTAACAAAGAATTATGATCGGTTGGCTTCGTATATAACGAAGTGCCAAATGAGCAACCATCCTCAGACATGATTTTGTATATGTTAAGATCCAGGAAATGTATGGTCTCATTACTAAATTCTAACTTGAACCTTATGGGACTGTCCATGGTGTTCAAACATGTCACCCACTCCTGGAGTTCCTCTTTACTACCCCCCCACACCAGAAAGACATAATCGATGTACCGTACATAGTATCTGATGTGGGGATGAGCAAATGGTCTCATTAAGGTCTGTTCGTACCAGGCCATATATAGATTGGCATATGTGGGTGCCATGTTTGAACCCATGGCCGTCCCTGACACCTGCAAAAAATAATCATTCTCGAACTTGAAAAAGTTTTTTTCTAAGCACATGGTAAGTAGTTCGCACAAAAATTCAATAGGAGGACCCTCATAAAGGGGGTTCCCAGTCACCATGGACCTGACCGCCGCCACACCCCCCCCCATGGGGAATAGAGGTGTAGAGGCTGTCCACATCCATGGTAACCAGGATATCCCCCTCATGTAATGTGGTGTAGTCCCTTAAGACATTCAATAAACTTGGGGAATCCTGCAAATATGCTAATGTGCCTTTGACCACCGGTTGAAGGTAGAAGTCTATATAGATGGCCAAATTGGATAGCAAGGAGTCCCTGGCCGACACAATGGGTCTGCCAGGGGGATGGTCCAAAGTCTTATGTAAAACCATAACAAGTTTCAGAGACAGGATGGCTAACCACCGTTTTGCAATACGTGAGGCGTTAAAAAAGGGGGAATCGGAACAACCAGTCGCCAGGCACTTTGCTGAATGTAATCATAGCTTATCAAGCCTGAGGTCAATGTTAATCGACCATGTACCACCATTAAGAAGGGGTGGCGACAGAGACAACCGGTTGCTACAAGTGGAAACGAAATGGATCCATACGCTGGACACTCTGGTCCCTAGGGGGCTGAATACTGTCCTTGACTTTGGACCGTTCTACAACAAATGAATCTTCAACAGTACCTACCAATAATGGATGCATGCTAAGTCACCCAGAACTATTCACATGGATTTTCATCCTAGTGGGTCCTTACGGGTTTCTGATCATGCTCCAGGAGGCAAGAATAAGTATGTGTTTAGAACGCAGAAAAATAGTGGGGGAATAATATATCTTAGGCAGATTAATTGGATTGGTCCTGATTTAATCCATGTAGATTTGCTGTTATTAGACCAATGCATCATTCACATGTCCCTGCTATAAATGATTGATTGTTTTTTAAACTGTAATTACACTGGATTATGATTTTTAATGGTTTGCGCCCCTGTCATATGATCTTCACTGTGAGCAATACGTGTTGCTGTGGTCAGTAACTATAGACCAATATATAGTGCCTAGTACGTTAGTGATGGGCTGTTATGCCCATTCACTTTTGAAACCGGGATCTATTAGCCCGATATAGCTATGGTGGTATTGTATACCGGTTGCTATGGTAGCCTGACTGGGCGACGTGACACCATGTGGTCACGTTACGTGACGCAGCGACGTCATGACGTCATTGCGCACTCGGCAGATCAGCGTACAGGAGCGCCAAGCGATATTGTATATAAGGATGTGTGTGTTAAGGTATGATAGGTGAGTGGTTGGGCATTAAGTTGTCTATAACTATTTTTTGACATTTGACAAAGGTGTTATGTGAACACCGAAACGTTATGTCGTTTTAATCTTTGCATATTAAAAGTTACATTTTATTATGAACAGTGAGTGCCTTTTTCTGCCTTTGGATATATATATATATATATATATATATATATATATATATATATATATATATTTATAGAAACAAAGAATGTCCGGGCACTCCTTAGGTAAAAAGATATCCAAAGTTTATTAAATTCAATCCAAGTAAAAGCAGAAAAATGTCAAAATTAGTGGTAATATAGCTAGTAGCCGTTTACAAAAGCCAATCACCACTCGCTGACACTAGCACAATCATATCAGTAAACAAGAACTGCTGGAGTCCTGTACAGCAGACATGTTTCATGCTTTACCAGCACTTGTTCACTGCTCGCAGGACCCAGCCTCTTTTCCTCCTTAAATAGTACTTTCTTAAAGGCATATGCATACATATGACGTTCTCATTATACTCTATTTTATACAAGCACTTAGCACTAATTAGTTAAATAAATAAATCAATCTATATCCCCTATCTGTAATATATATAGGGGAAGTCTTCATCCGATTGGGCAGAAGAGGACATCCAGACCGGCAGAAGTCTTCATCCTATCCAGGCAGAAGAGGACATCCAGACCGGCAGAAGTCTTCATCCTATCCTGGCAGAAGAGGACATCCGGATCGGCAGACATCTTCATCCAAACGTCATCTTCTATCTTCATCCATCCGACGAGGAGCGGCTCCATCTTCAAGACCTCCGGCGCAGAGCATCCTTCCTGGCCGACGGACTAACGACGAATGCCTAGTCCTTTAAATGACGTCATCCAAGATGGCGTCCCTCGAATTCCTATTGGCTGATAGGATTCTATCAGCCAATCGGAATTAAGGTTGAAAAAATCTGATTGGCTGATTCAATCAGCCAATCAGATTGAAGTTCAATCCAATTGGCTGATCCAATCAACCAATCAGATTGAACTTGCATTCTATTGGCTGATCGGAACAGCCAATAGAATGCGAGTTCAATACGATTGGTTGATTGGATTTTTTCAACCTTAATTCTGATTGGCTGACAGAATCCTATCAGCCAATCGGAATTCGAGGGACGCCATCTTGGATGACGTCATTTAAAGGACCAGACATTCATCGTTAGTCCGTCGGCCAGGAAGGATGCTCCTCGCCGGAGGTCTTGAAGATGGAGACGCTCCTCGTCAGATGAATGAAGATAGAAGATGCTGCTTGGATGAAGATGTCTGCCGGTCCGGATGTCCTCTTCTGCCCGGATAGGATGAAGACTTCTGCCGGTCTGAATGTCCTCTTCTGCCCGATAGGATGAAGACTTCTGCCGGTCTGGATGTCCTCTTCTGCCCCATCGGATGAAGACTTCGGCCCGACTGGGTGAACACGACTCAAGGTAGGGAGATCTTCAGGGGGGTAGTGTTAGGTTTATTTAAGGGGGGTTTGGGTGGGTTAGACTAGGGGTATGTGGGTGGTGGGTTTTAATGTTGGGGGGGTTGTATTTTTTTTTACAGGTAAAAGAGCTGATTACTTTGGGGCAATGCCCCGCAAAAAGCCCTTTTAAGGGCTGGTAAAAGAGCTGGTTACTTGGTAGTTTAGAATAGGGTAGGGCATTTTTTTATTTTGGCGGGCTTTTTTATTTTATTAGGGGGCTTAGATTAGGTGTAATTAGTTTAAACTTCTTGTAATTCTTTTTTATTTTTTGTAATTTAGTGTTTGTTTTTTTGTATTATAGAATAGTTTATTTTATTGTATTTTATTTTAGGTAATTATAGGTAATTTATTTAATTAATTTAATGATAGTATAGTGTTAGGTTTAATTCTAACTTAGGTTAGGATTTATTTTACAGGTAACTTTGTAATTATTTTAACTAGGTAGCTATTAAATAGTTATTAACTATTTAATAGCTATTGTATATAGTTAAAATAAATACAAAGTTGCCTGTAAAATAAATATAAATCCTAAAATAGCAACAATGTAATTATTATTTATAGTGTAGCTATATTAGGGTTTATTTTATAGGTAAGTATTTAGTTTTAAATAAGATTAATTTAGTTAATTTTAGGAATATTATTTAGTTTAATTAAAATTATATTTATGTTAGGGGGTGTTAAGGTTAGGGTTAGAGTTAGGTTTAGGGGTTAATAACTTTATTATAGTAGCGGCGACGGTGCAGGTGGGAGATTAGGGGTTAATAACCCCTTAACGCTGCTTTTGACGGCTAACGCCAAACTCTAAATCTAGGCGTATACGTTTACACATTTCTTCAATTTTGAATCAAATAATATAATATTAAAGTATGCCTGCATACTAGTCTCAGGCTAATCTTTGCTTTAAATTATTAAATTTACATTATATCTGCCATTTATTTAATGATTAATGTCCCTTTAAAATATATTTTTTAAAAACTTCTACAAACCATTTCCCAATAATTTGTATAGGAGAGTATTGTCATTAGAATTATACAACACCAAGGACTTTTCAATATGAGTAGGCTATTTACAGACGTCATACCACTGCATCAATGTTAAGCTGCTTTGTGGTTCTAATATGCACATATATAATGTGTATATAAAATTTATTGGAAGTACTTGCATTTTCTATATTCTGCACTACTCATCAGTATTTATGGACTTTGAGTCTGGGACTGTGAGGGATGACTGACTGCTGTGCAAGTGACATATCATTATTTCAATGTTTAAATCATATCTTAGTTGTGAACACAGCCAAAGCAATGCAATTCTTCATGTGTAAATTATTTCAAAAAATCATAATTCATGAATGTCGCTTTCTGCGTTAGTTTAAAGCCCACCTGGAATCTCCATGCTAAGATGTGAGCACCATTTGGTAAAAATGTTTAAACTGTGCAATACTTTTCAAATTCTTTCTGCCTTGTACTCCTTAAAGGGACACTAAATTAAAAATTTAAAAAAACTTCCCAATGTACCTCTGTTATCAAATGTCCTTTGTTCTCTTGGTATCTTTTATTGAAGAGTAAAAGTAGGTAGGGTCTTAAGAGCCTCAGGAGTGTGCACGTGTCTTTAGTACTGTATGGCAGCAGTGTTTTGCAACACTATTTGTAGCTTTGTTATACAATGTTGCAAAACACTGCTGCCGTAGAGTACTAAAGACACGTGCACACTCCTGAGCTTTTATGAGGTTACCTAGTTTTACTCATCAATAAAAGAATGAAGCAAATGTGATACTGGAAGTAAAATGGAAAGTTGTTTAAAATGAAATGCTCTATCTGATTAATGAAAGTTTAATTTTGACTTTACTGTCCCTTTAAAATCCTAAATGTTGCAATTTGAAAGGTTGAGTAATGTGTAAACTGTTATTTAAAAGCACAAAAAATGACTGTTTTGTAACTGGTTTCAGAACAGCAAGCAGAATATCAAATGAACAAATTCAATTGTTTTTGCTAATTGCAATCAATTACCTGCCAGAGTGAGCATTTAACCAATCAATGTCCCCCATTCCAATCTATTTGAGTATACTGGGCAAACATATAATAGCAAGCTCAGGTCATTTTTGGCTTTGTTTTCTAAACCATTCAATACATTTGAATAGCCACTGTTTGACTTAGAAAAACAACCTGACTTGAATATAGAAAATGTCTGCTTTGTTGTTTTTCTTATGATTAAAAGTAGGAATGTGCTTAAGAGTATTATCAGGTATTAAGGAGGGAGAATGAGAGGGACAAAGGAAGAGATGGAGTGAAGCAAAGTCTCCAAACTATCACCTAGATTACGAGTTTTAAGCTAAACAGGCTGCGAAAATAACGCCAAAAATATTGTGTTTTTTCACTCTCCATAGCGCTGCCATTACGAGTTACTGAAAAACCTCCTTGTGTTGTGCATTATGGTGCGTTAAACTCCATAACGCACAAAACCCAAGGGCTGAGTTTACGTGCTTTTGTACGCTTTCTCCCATAGACATCAATGGGGAGAAAGTGTTCCGGCGATTGCGGAATGGAGATCTCCGTAACGCAACCCCACTAATATCTATGGGGAAAAGAAAGTTATATATAAACCTACCACCCTAACATAAACCCCTAATCTAATCACCCCTAATCCGCCACTCCCCGACATCGCCGACACTAATAAAAGTTATTAACCCCTAATCCGCCAGTCCCCAACATCGCCGACACTAATAAAAGTTATTAACCCCTAATCCAACACCCCCCGACATCACCGACACCTAAATAAAGTGATTAACCCCTAATCTGCCACCAGCCCACCACATCGCAACTAATAAATAAACCTATTAACCCCTAAACCTCCAGCCCTCCACATTGTAACCACTTAACTAAACCTATTAACCCCTAAATCGTTGGCCTTCCACATTGCAAAACACTAAATTAAACTAAAAACCCCTACACCTAACACCCCCCTAACTTTAAATTAAAATTACAATATAATTATCTTAAAATAAATACAAATTTACCTGTGAAATAAACTTAGATTAAAGTATAAATTAACCTAACATAACTATTCCAATAAAATTAAAAAAACCTACCAATTAAAAAATCAAAATTATCTTTTGTAGGGCTTCGCCTTAAGTTAAGCAGCTCTTTTACCTAGAAAAAAATACAAAGTCCCCCAAACAGTAAAACACACCACCGAACCAACCCCCCAAAATAAAAAACCTAAGTAAAAAAAAAAAACTAAGCTACCCTTAAAAGGGCATTCAGCTCTTTTACTGACCTTAAAAGGACATTCAGCTCTTTTACGGTGCCCATCCTTAATATAAATAAAAAGCCCACCCAAAAAAAACTTAACACTAACCCCATAAAAACTACTCACGGTTACTGAAGTCTGGACATCCATTTTCATCCAGCCTGGATGATCCAGGCGGCGAGAAGTCTTCATCCAAGCGATGACACCTTCATCCATCTCGGGGACAGCTTCTATCTTCATCCCAGTGGCACAGAGCGGAGCTATCCTGGATGGCGATGACATGCTGCGTGGAGCGTCCTCTTCATACGATCACCGCCATACACTGAAGTTGAATGCAAGGTAGACATTTCAAAATGGTGTACCTTGCATTCCTATTGGCTGATTTGATTCTTTGAGCTTCTCAAATCCTATTGGCTGTTCAAAACAGCCAATAGGATGAAAGCTACTGAAATCCTATTGGCCTAATGCCCTTTTAAGGGCAATGCCCATACAAATGCCCCCTTTAGGGGCAATGGGTAGATAATGTTTTTTATTTTGGGAGGTTGGTTGGGTGGTGAGTTTTACTGTTGGGGGGACTTTGTATTTTTTTCTAGGTAAACGAGCTATTTAAAATAGGGCAATGTCCTACAAAAGGCCCTTTTAAGGGCTATTGGTAGTTTGTAGGTTAGGGGGTGTTTTTATTTTGGGGACTTTTAGATTAGGTGTATCCAGGTGGATACCGAAAATGGCAGGGTGGTGAAAGAATCCACCTGGATGCAGCTTATGCTGCTTCCAGATGGATTCTTTCACCATCCTGCCATCCAGGTGGATTCCGAAAAATGACAGGGTGGTGAAAGAATCCATCCAGGTGTATTCTTTCACCACCCCTTTTGCTCTCTCTCCCCTCTCTCTTTTACTCTCTCTCCCCCTTCTCTTTTGCGCTCTCTCCCCCTCTCCTTTACGCTCTCTCCCCCTTCTCTTTTGCTCTCTCTCCCCCTTCTCTTTTGCTCTCTCTCCCCCTTCTCTTTTGATCTCTCCCCCTCTCTTTTGCTCTCTCTCCCCCTCTCTTTTGCTCTCTCTCCCCTCTCTTTTGCTCTCTCTCCCCTCTCTTTTGCTCTCTCTCCCCTCTCATTTACTCTCTCTCCCCTTCTCTTTTGCTCTCTCTCTCCCCCTCTCTTTCGCTCTCTCCCCTCTCTTTTGCTCTTACTCTCCCCTCTCTTTTGCTCTCTCTCCACCCCTCTTTTTCTCTACCCCCCTACTCTTTTGATCTCTTCCCCCTCTCTTTTTCTCCCCCTCAGTCTATGTGTTGTTAAATGAAAAAAAATACAGAAAAAATAAACAAGGAACGGTGAGTACCAACCTGGGGGTTAGACTTAGGTTTTTTTAATTGAAAAAATATTTTTATTATTTTGTTCCTCAAGTATACATTACAACAGTAATATAAAAGTAAATGAATCTTACAGGCACAGGTCACAGTCATAGATAACAAGTCACAGCCAAGGGCGTATGGAAGGAAAAATAGTTGGTCATTACAATATGCACTCCAGGTCAGAAAGTAAAGTGCCTCCATTACATCATTGTTGTCCTGACCCAAAGGGGGTTTCCACTAATTAAACCTTCACTTCTACAACTACAATGAACAACCATGTTACTAAAACCTTGTGCATACAGCTTTAGCATCTATTCTTGAGCAATGCTTCCAGTATAGTAGCGACAATCTTATCTAACCCATAGTAACTAATACGTAGCACAGGCAAACCAATGTGGTAAAGTGTATTTGTGCTTTATTGCCTTCTAGTGCTAGACTCGGAGTACATAATCCACGGTTCCCAAATAGAGATGAACTGTTCTTTAGTGTCTAAAAGGTTGGCAACATTACTGCTCATTTGGTAGTAGTAGGCTATTTTGTTCAAAATAATCTGAAAGGTTGGAACCACTGACTTCCAGTATTGAGCTATAGTTAATCTGACTAAAGATAAAGAACAAGAGTTTATTTCTTAATTTGCCCAGCGCAGGTAGGGGTTCATGAAGAAGGGCTTTTGTGGGCGTTACTTTTAAAGAAGTATCAAAAATTAAACTCAGTAATTCTGAGGTTTGTGACCAAATGTTGGAAACATGCAGACAATGCCACCACATATGAGGGTAAGTCCCTTTCTCATCACAGCCTCTTAAACAATTCCCCCCTCCCTGGGTCTGGGCCATGTAATCTGGGTGGAAGTACCACCTAAATGCAACCTTCATATAATTTTCTTTTAAATGTGCACAAATGGAGAATGAGGTTCCACAATGAAGGGTGGTGTTCCATTTCTCGAAAATTAAAGTCTTCTTCCCATTTAAGCATAAAGGGAAGTTTAGGTAATGCTAATGGGTTATTAAACATGGAACATAATCTAGAAATAGTTCCTTTTGATCTGTGAGTAGCTAAACATAGATGTTCTAGATAGGTAGAGCCTTCCCTGCTGGAATTACCTATAACGTCAGCCACTCTTGCCCTAAGCTGCAAATAATGAAACCAACTAGGTCCGTCTTGGTCGCCAAGGTCAACATATGTCTTAAAATCCATGAAGGATTAGTTACGCAATGTATCTGCGATTCTATATAATCCCTTATTTGCCCATTTAGTCTGGAGCCCCCAATCTGAGGTCGAGGAGAAAGTCACTAGTGGGGTTGCTCTGGATTTCTCTGAAAGTAATTTGAACTTCATGGTCAGGGAATCCCATAGTGAGACAGTGTGTGAGATAGATAGGAAAGTCTTCCAATTTGAAGTAATTTATAAATTGGGTCAATAATAACCATATCAGATTCTGGCTGGACTCACTCAATGCTGTTTTGCTATGCCATAGAGATGTTTGGGCTAACCGTCCAGCATAATAGTAAGTTAGAAGATCTGGTAATCCCATGCCTCCTCCCCTTCTACCCCTACACAAAATGTGTCTATTAGTTCTGGATCACCTTTCCTGCCAAATAAATGATATAACAGCTTTTTGGAGTTTATTAAGGACTTGGGCAGGGACCGAGACTGGGAGGGATCTAAACAAATATAGTAATTTTGGAAGTATCAACATTTTGACTCCGATTATTCGACCATATAGTGAAAGTTTAATTTTTCCCCACTTCTGCAGTAGGTTTCTTATTTGGGGCAGCATAGGTTGATAGTTGTTTTGGTACAGGGAATCTACTCTGCCTGAAAGAGATACTCCCAAATATCACATACCTTTTCCTGCCCAGGAAAAGGAAAAATTGATCTCTTCACCCTCTCTCTTTCCTTTTCATCTTTTGAAGTTCATGCTATCCGCATCTTCTCCCCTCTGGCTCTTCGTGTTGCAGTTATTTAGCGGCCCCCTGGCCCAGCATCACAATTTCTGGACCACTTTGAAGCCTGGCTTCCACATTTTCTCTCTTCTAATGTCCCTTCTCTCATCTTAGGGGACTTCAACATACCCATTGATAATCCTAACATGCCTGCTGCCTCTAAACTTCTATCCCTTACCACCTCATTTGGCCTGTCCCAGTGGACAATATCTCCAACCAACTGTGAAGGCAACTCCATAGACCTGGTCTTCACTAATCTCTGTGCCATTTCCAACTTCCTTATCTTCCCCTTTCCTCTCTCTGACCACCATCTACTAACTTTCTCTTTTACTCTACCTGCTACATCTTTGCAAGCCCCCAAGAAACTGCTACCTTACAGGAATTTAAAGGACTTGGATCTCACTGACTTTTCCACACAACTGAATCCTCTGCTTTCTGACATTTCATCCCTTTCTTGCCCAAACTTCGTTGGTTTACAGTACAATTTGGCACTAAAATCAAAACTTGACATAGCTGCCCCCTCCACTGTTCATCGTACATCAATCACTCGAAGGCAACCGTGGCACACCAAACAGACCAGATATCTTCAGTGATGTTCAGTTGAACGGCAGTGGAGGAAATCACGCACCTGTGCTGATTTCCGGCATTATAAATTCTTACTTAAGTCCTACAACTCTGCGCTCAGCCTGATCAAACAAGTCTATTTTTCCTCCCTTGTGTCATCTCATGCATCCAACCCCAGAAAGCTGTTCTCAGCCTTTAACTCCCTTCTACGTCCGCTTGCCCCCCCGCCCACTACCAACCTCACTGCTCAGATTATTGCTGATCACTTCAAAAATAAAATTGACACCATTAGGAAAGAGATCTGCACCTCACACCCTTCAAACCCAGCAATCCTACCCACCACTTCTATTAACAAAACTGTATGCTACTTCCCCCCTGTAACAGAGGAAGAAGTCTCTGTACTCCTATCCTTCGCTCATCTCACAACCTGCCCACTTAACCCTATTCCTTCACGACTTATTCCCTCTCTCTGCTTCACTAACCCCTACCCTAACTCATCTCTTTAACCAATCTCTCACCGCTGGCACATTTCCGGATACATTAAAACGTGCGTCAATCATACCAATCCTAAAAAAGCCCTTGCTTGACCCCTCAACTCCTTCTAACTATCAACGGTCTCCTTACTTCCCTTTGCTTGAAAATTATTGGAACCACTGGTCTACAATCGGCTAACTCAATTTATCACAACTAACTCTTTACTTGATCCACTACAATCTGGTTTCTGCCCTAAACACTCAACAGGAACTGCTCTTGTTAAAGTAACAAATTACCTGTTATCAGCTAAAGCAAAAGGCCACTACAGTCGACCATCCTCTCCTCCTAAAAATACTACATTCATTTGGCATCCAAGACACAGCCCTCTCCTGGTTTGCCTCATATCTCTCAAACCGCTCGTTTTCAATTTCCTTTAACAACATAACTTGCGATCCTATGCCTCTCTCAGTTGGAGTACCGCAAGGCTCTGTCTTGGGTCCCTTGCTTTTCTCTCTCTATACATCCTCCCTTGGGAAACTTATAGCTTCCTTTGGAATCCAGTACCACTTATATGCTGATGATACCCAAATCTATCTTTCCTCTCCTGATATCTCTCCCTCTTTACTCAACTAGATTTCCAACTGCCTCTCTGCAATTTACTCTTGGATGTCTTCACACTACCTCCAACTTAATCTGTCCAAAACTGAGTTGCTTCTTATTCCCCCCTCTTTGAGACATCCAACACCTGACATTTCTCTGACAGTTGGAGACTCTATTCTCAACACCTCACCCCAGGTTCTCAAAGCTCACATTCAACCCACATATAGAAGCGCTTACCAAATCCTACCGTTCACACCTACGCAACTTTTCCAGAATTCGTCCCTTCCTTACTCAAAAAACGACAAAAATACTTATTCATTCCCTCATTTTGTCACGAATTGATTACTGCAACCTACTCCTAAATGGCCTTCCAACACACTGCCTCTCCTCCCTTCAATCTATTATGAATGCTTCAGCTAGACTCATCCACCTAAGTCGCCGATCTACATCAGCGAGTCCGCTCTGCCAGTCTCTACACTGGCTCCCCATACACTACAGAATACAGTTTAATATATTAACCCTAACTTACAAAGCACTAAACAGTCTATCTCCCAACTATATTTCCTCTCTTATCGTGAAATATTCCCCATCCCGTCCTCTTCGATCAACCTCTGACCTACGTCTCTCCACTCCTGTTATCTCTACGTCCCACTCCCATCTCCAAGACTTTGCACGTGCTGCTCCTGTCCTCTGGAACTCTCTACCCCACTCCATAATACTGTCTCCAACCTTGTATAGCTTCAGACGCTCCTTGAAAACCCACCTATTCAGAGAGGCGTACCATATCTCTTCCATTCCTCATCCGAACCAAACTAATACATGAACTGCCTGACTCACTACTGCAACTACAACTGATGTAACAAGCTACCCCAACCTTATGTCTCTGCACCTAAACCTGTAGACTGTGAGCTCTCCGGAGCAGGGCCCTCTTCCTCCTGTACCAGATTTTTTAGTTTTATGTTTTGTATTTTTATCAAAATGTTGTCATTGTATACCCCTATCATTGTACCCAGCGCTCCGGAATTTGGCGGCGCTATACAAATAAATGATAATAATGATAATAATAATAATAATACCAGTTTTTTAGTATGCAGTGGTAGATGCACACTGATAGCTTCACATTTGTTGTTATTAATTTTATATCCTGAGATTATAGCAAACTGGGCAATAGTAGAGTAAATTAGGGGGAGGGACAATAAAGCTTAGTGATTGAAAGGATGATATCATCCGCAAACAGACATCTTATATTCTTTAGAATTTACAGATATCCCTGCTATATCAATTTTTTGCCGAATGTGGGCTGCAAGGGGTTCAATGCAAAGTGTAAAGAGCAGTGGAGAGAGAGGGCAACCCTGCTTAGTCCCATTAGCAATATTCATAGGTTTCAATTTGTATCCAGCTATTTTAACATAGACAGAGGGATGTGAATATATAGACGAAACTGCAGTCCTAAATTTGCCTGTTATACCCATAGTGACCAACACCTGCATCCAAATAATCCCAATATATACAGTCAAATGCCTTCTCTGCGTCAAGAGACAGGAACAGAGGCACCTTGTTCATACTAGCAAAGTCTATCAAGTCTATTATTTTCCTAACATTATCTGGGGCTTCTCTACTCTGCATAAAGCCCACCTGATCCAGATGTACAAGTTTACTCATTAGTTTGTTAAGCCTAGAGGCCGATATTTTAGAAAAGATCTTAACATCCTGATTTATCAATGATATTGGTCTATAGTTTTTACAATGTTGTTTGCTTTTCCCTGGTTTTGAGATAACTGATATTTGGGCCATTAAGAATTCTCTAGGGACATCTCCACCCTCCAGCATATGATTATAAGTGTTAACTAGGGAGGGACCTATTTCATCTAGAAACAATTTATAGAAAATACCTGTATAACCATCCGGTTTAGGTGCCTTGTTAGATTTTAAGTTTTTAATTGTCAGTCTGACCTCGTTCAGGGTAATTGGCACATTGATGCTATCTAAATCGTTTATGTTCAGTGTAGCCAGAATGCAGCTATGCAGACATTTTTGAGTGTTGGTTGTACAACTATCGCTGTTTGAGGTCCGGGGTAGGGCATATAGAGATTGATAATATGTTGAAAATGTGTCTGCAATTATTTGAGGGTGGTTGGAGGTGGATCTATCAGGTTTTTGGATTTGGGGAACTGTTGTTAGTTTTGTTAAATCTTTTAATTTATGTGCAAGCATCTTATCGGGCTTATGATGTGGGGGGCTGGAGTTCTAGGGATTAATACTTTGTTATAGTGTTGATGATGTGGGGGGCCATCGGTTTAGGGGTTAATAGGTTTATATAGTGTTGGTAATGTGGTTGGGCAGCAGATTAGGGGTTAATAGGTTTATTTAATAGTTGCAATGTGGGCGGACAGCAGATTAGGGGTTAATAGGTTTAATATAGTATTTGCAATGTGGGAGGGTTTAGGGGTTAATAGATAGTTTTTGGGTGTTAGTGTACTTTGTAACATTTTAGTTATGAGTTTTGTGAAAAAATTTTGTTTCACAAAATCCATAACTACTGGTCTCAGGTGGTGGAATGGCTCGTGTCAGTAAAGGCTGTAACGCAAGCATTTTAGCCTGACCGCACAACCTGTAATACGGCGCTATGGAAAATCCCGCACTCTAACGTCATTTTTTTGAGTGCAGAATGGACGTTGCGTTATAGACTAAAATGCTAGCAGTATAGCTATACAGCCGCGACTAGCAATATATGTTCCTGGCTGTTCCAGTGCAAAGGCCAATTCTTCAACGGTAATAGCCGTACCGCAACACTTCTAGCTGTATATTTGGTACAGAATAAAATATAGCTGCTATTTAAGCAATAAGACCTTGATCACAATCTATCGGTGATTTGCTCCCATGCACATTTCAGTTTTTTCCTTTCTATACCTTTAACTCTAACCATAAGTAAATATACATTGTTTTCTGTATACAAGGTATCTATTACCAGAATAATTTTCTGCAGATTAACCAAATGAGTAAACTACAGCTCTGCCAGCTTGTAAAATAAGGATAGTTATGTTACTCATATGCATAATAAAATGTAACTATATTCTTGCAATGTTTAAATCATGTAAGGAGATTTAGTTTATAGTTCTTGTATAATGTAAAATATTTATTAACCCTGAAATTGATGCACAGATATGGTGCGCAAATTGTAAGCCGCTGTAAATAAAAAATGTAGGTTATTGAAAATTACATTAAAAACATGACAGCAACGCTAGCTTGTCTGACAAATAGTTGAGTGTAAACATAATTCATTAAACATAACATGAGCAATATAAACCTAATTCATGCAAGGCTTAAAAATAATAGAATGTATTCCAAAGGAAAAGTCATACATCGTATAAAAGTCCTGATTTCTTTATGTTTAAATAAAAGTTACATAGTGTTAACGTACACCTTGCTTTAATTTATCAATTGGATTTTAAATGGCATTTATATAAAATATACTGTTAACTAATAAAGTTTATGTTATTTTATTACAATTTAAATTTACAATTCAGAACCCTATAATTAAATATTTGTCAATACACTACTCGCTATAAAAAAACAAAACACAGAGGGCCAGATTACAAGTGGAGTGCTATTTAATACTCTCGCTCGAGCGTTAGCTGTGCTAGAAGTTAGCTTTTTGTGCGTGTCGGGTTGTGCTCATATTAAAAGTTGAAAGTAAACTGTTTACGCTCGTGCATTACTCCGACGCACGTAAAATGCAGAAGTTAGAATATCACGCACGATAACCTAGTCCCCCTGTGGAAGTCAATGAAGCAACAAAAAAAAAACACCCTACTCGTGCGCAAACCTGATAGCATATTCTCAAGGGTGCTAAGCTGAAATGAAAATATAAGTATTTCATATTCCAATATTCTTCACATAGCACAATAGGTATGGGTATAACACTTTATTAAATATGAATATTGCATAAATATGCTTTTTCATATTTTCTTCAACTTAACTGTAAAGGGCTATATATCTATATGTGTGTACATATGTGTTTATATGTGTATATATGTCTGTAAATATATATATATATATATATATATATATATATATATATATATATATATATATATATATATATATATATACACATATGTTTACACATATTTGTCCAGATGCGGTAACTAACTCTTCCATTTTTGCTTTTAATCTTGCAAGTGAGTGCTGGACTTCCTCTGTGTGCTATATATATATATATATATATATATATATATATATATATATATATATATATATATATAAAACCCGCCTACCCGATAACCCGCCCAAGCGCAATTATTTTAGGTGAGCGGTTATATGTGGTTAAACATTATCTGAGCCAATCTCTGGTTATAACTTCAATTCTCCTCACTCTGACTAAGCCATCTCTGATTATAAAATCATTTCTCCTCACCTTGAGGAGAATTGGAGTTTCAACCATTGCTATGGGCTCAGATTACACCAAATGGGTCTTACAAAAGAAATTCAGCTGTACAGTACCTTGGAAATGAGCCCAGTTTGGAGTCCAAACTCGAAATGAACATACCGGTACCAGTATCAAAACGTGTGCAAAAGTCATATACGATCATTGACAAGCTAGATTCTGTTAAAAGAGTAAAATAACTTTGTGGTAATGTATCTGCAGCCTCAAGAGAGTTGGCAATTGATAGAAAACGCTTACGTGAATGGACCCAAAGGGAATCTGAACTCACAAATATCCCAGACAAGAAGAGGCGCAGATCTGTTGGTGGTGGTCGAGGACCACAAAATGCATATTTGGAAACTGTTCTATTACAGTGGGTTAGGGAATAACGTGCAAATAAATTGATTGTTAATTATCGTTGTTTACGCGAACAAGCTTTTGTAATTGCACAAGAGCATAGTATAGAATCAGCGGAATTTAAGTGCTGATAAGTGGATATCAAACTTTATGAAACTTAACTAGCTATCTGTGAGAAAGGTTACACATGTAGGTCAAGCAGACAATAAAACTCTAGGAGAAAAGGTACAAATCGCACGCGGCTATTTGGACAGCATACCTTCACTAACAGCAGATTTGGATAAAATAGCATATTTGAATAGGCACATATCGTCCTTTACTCATAGTGGATTGTTAACCTCAAATTTTCCAGGAAAGGTTAGTTCATCATCCAAACAAAGAGCTAAATACAAAAACCATTGGGATTGTCCATCCTGTATTTTTTGCAAAACAAAGCAATTATATTCAAACTGTATTGAGCCAACTTCACAGCTCCCTTAAATGCTCTATCAGCAATCAGAACTGTTTAACACACTCTAGCATTTTGCTTCAAAAGGGCTGTTTACAAATCTTGCTTGCAGGCTTACAAAGTGCAATCAGTGACCACGGTACATAACCGTTCTTTAGGTCAAAATACACCCGCTAACCTCCTCCTCTTACCGGATACGTGGAAATGGCAGGCAGTTATTTGGATCATCAGAAGCATAGACCTCCAAAATGCACCAATCTCATGGTGAACAGTCTCCCTGCTCCTCACACATGCAGGTTTTCCCAGCGTGATCTTGGGTCTGGTGTCACCGCCGTCTGCTCACTGCAACCATGTGTAATGTTTTCAAGCAGGTGTGTAATGCAATCCGGGGGAGTTTAACAGCAAATCAAAGCCCAGTTTCCTTCTTAGCTTGTAGGGGCTACCTTCCTCGGCTCCCAAACAGGATGATGCTATGTATTAAAATGCCATCAAAATAGCATATAAGGTCTCATCAAGCCAACGCCATGTACGTTTCACCCCTTTGAAATCACCAAGTGGGGCCTCACCCCCTCAAAAAACTACCTAAAAAATTCTAAACTAACCATTGCCCTTGAAAGGGCATTTGGACGGGCATTGACATTTAAAGGGAATTTGGCTCTTTTGCTGCCCAAATAAAAAAAAACACCCCTCCAAAAAAAAAAGTCTAACCCAAAAGTTGGCACTCACCGATGATGATGGGCGACGCACCACCTTCATCCTGGCGGAGCTCCATCTTCATCCATCTTCAGTAAGAAAAAAGTGTCTGGTGAGTGAGCAAATGAGGATTGGAAAAGAGTAACAGAATGTGGTTAAGCGTCAGTACAGAGGCTGTGAAAATTAAGTAGTATCTCTATCCTGGATTATTAGTGACAGCTGCACCTAATTGCTGATAGGAGGTGTTTATATATTAAGGTAAACACCAGGGTGGGTGGTGGAGGGAGGATTGGAGGGTTAGTGCTTGCAGAGACTGGTGTTAGATTTGCAGCTGTGAGAAAGAGAATTGTAAATTAAAATGTCCTGGTGATAAAGTATAGGGGGAGGGATGCTACAGTTGTTGCTCTGGCTGTTGCAAGGGATGCGGCGGTTCCTGTGAGTCTTTCCCCCTCTGAAGCTGGTCCGGGTCTCCTGTGGTGTGAATCCTGCGCCTATGTAAGTCTTTCACCTACTATCTTCACTGCCCAAGTATAGGTGTTGCTTAGTGTGCTCCTTGGGTGTTGTATTACTTTATGCTGGATTGCTATACTGTTGCTGAACTCTGCTTGTCTGACCACTTTGCCTGCTTAACCCCTGAACTGCTGGATTGCTATACTGTTGCTGAACTCTGCTTGTCTGACCACTCTGCCTGCTTAACCCCTGAACTGCTGGATTGCTATACTGTTGCTGAACTCTGCTTTTCTGACCACTCTGCCTGCTTAACCACTGAACTGCTGGATTGTTATACTGTTCATGAACTCTGCCTGTCTGGTCTTTCTATTGATTTACCCCTGAACTGTTATACTGCTGGATTTCTTTTTGTTGCTGACTCCTGTCTGTTCCTGGTCCTTCTATTGGTTTACCCCTGAACTGCTATACTGCTTATTTAATGTAATGTGATGTGGTGGGATGGCGGTTTATGGGTTAATAGTATTATTTAGGGTTTGCAATGTAGGGGGATGGCGGTCTAGGGGTTAATAGTGTACTTTATGCATGTAAATGTACTTTGTAATTTTATTTTTAGTTTCATAAAACAATTTACCATAGCTCTTAGATCACGGTAAGGATTGAACCAATTTCTCACGACTTTTAATGTCAGCGGGAGAAAAATGGATTGCAAAATTGCGATTGCGCTAGCACAAAATCCTTTGCACCGCACTTGTAATCTAGCTCACTGTGAGCTACTGGTAGCACTCAACTTGTAATCTAGCCATATGTTGGTATGACATTTAGACCAATAGGTTTGTTTATTTAAAGGGACACAAAACCCAACATTTTTGTCTCGTGATTTCAGATACAACATACATTTTTTTTTTTTTTTTAATCTTAATTTTTATTAGTTTTTTCGAAGACATCAGGGTACAACAAAACCAACCATAAACCATAATCTGGTGTACATACGGTATATAACTCAATACAAATTAAATATTCCGCGCTGATACCATCTGCTGGGTATGCTGGGCGAATCTAATCTAAAGCAACTAGATTAGTTTGCACATAATACATTTTTGTTAAATATTTCAGTATGTTAGGTGCTTGGAAAATTCCCGGCACCTTTACTTTCCAGCAATCCAATATGAAAATCAGACCACCACAAAAAAACAAAACAAAAAACAAAACAAAAAAGAAAACGAAGAGATATTAATTACCTTTTTTTTTTTTTCCCCTCCTTCCCCCACTCCCTCCCCCTCCCCCCCACGCCAGGCCCACGCTACCAAATACCCAAGAGAACTATTTCCGAGTTTTGAAATGGGCTTATCATAATCTCTATTTCGTTTGGCGAGAAACTTTTAATAAATTTTGACCATTTATTAAAAAATGCGACAATCTCGCCTTCTACATTTAAATCTGTGGCCAGTTGTTCTATCCTATATTGCTTTTTGAGATAGTTTTTGACTTCATTTACTGTGGGTATAAATCTTGATTTCCATTTTTTGAAGATCAGATTTCTTGCTGCAAGAAGTACAAGATTTAATATCTTGGCATCTCTAAAATCCTCCTTGTTGTTAATCAAAAAAATAATATTTAACGGGGAGAGTTTTAGAGGTTTAATTTTTACCACTTTCACTAGCCAAAACTCTAGTTTATACCAGAATTGTTCTATTTTTGGGCAAGACCATATCATATGCAGTAAATCAGCCGCCAATAGACTACATTTTGGACATTTCTTAAAATCAGCATTATTACACCTAAATGCTTTTTCTGGTGTATAGTAGATCTGATATATGAGTTTTGTATGGGACTCTCTCCATGTTTCAGATATCGTAGAGTTATGTAATAGCGAAAAGGATTTTGCAGTATGTATATCCTTATCTATACTCATAGATAGATAGTCCGACCATTTTTGAGCTAATTTTTCAACATTACTATTACCCTTCTGTAAATTCAGGAGGGCATACCATGGGGAGATGGAGACACGGCCAGCCCTAATCAGGGCCGGCCATGACTCCAACCTTCCCCACGACCACCTCCACTCAAACTGAGCAAGCAGCTGACATGTGTAGTGCCTAGCTTGAAGATATGCAAAGAAATCTTGATTGTTGAGATTAAATTCTTCTTTCAGTTCTTGAAAAGATTTAATAATTCCTGACTCTGTATGATGAAGCTGTGCAACCTGACTAAGTCCTTGCTCTTGCCATTTTTTCAAGTGCAGAGCCTGGGACCCCTCTTGAAATTCTATGTTGCCTATAAAGATTTGATACCTGGGAATACTGGTATTTATTCCCAGAAGTGTGCCTATTTTCTTCCAAGCCTGAATTATTACATGAATAGTTTTGAAATTTCTCACTGATTTAGGTATTAAATGAGGTGGTGTATGTAAGAGAAATACTGTCTTTAAAGGATATATTAGGCTATTTTCTAGCTCGTTATCCGTAAAATAATCCGCTTCTGCCACCCAATCTGCCGCAGTGTGACCCAGAAAAACCAGGTTATAAAGATAGAGATTTGGGAGAGCTAATCCCGCAAATTGCTTTGCCAGATATAATCTTTGCAGAGCAACTCTAGGTTTCCTTGACTGCCATATGAATTTCCTAAGTGCGACATTGAATTAAAGATTGGAAGGTTCTGAAGAGTGTATGATATTTTTGGCAAAATTATCATTTTGTATAGGGCAACACGCCCCGAAAGAGATAAAGGTAAATTCTGCCAATCTCTCATAAGTGAAATTGCACGTGTAAAAATTGGGGTAAGATTTAGGGAATACCATTCCCGAGGATCTGCAGAGATATTAATCCCCAAATATCGGAATGATTTCAGAACCATCTTAAATGGATGATTTAAAAATGACGTACCTGTCTTCCTTAACCACAGCAGTTCAGTTTTTTGTTTGTTCATTTTATACCCTGCGAATTGGCCAAATTGTTCAATTATATTAAGAATTATTGGGATATTCCTGGGAGTGTTAGAGACATAGACAAGCAGATCATCCGCATAGAGAGACACTTTCAGCTCCTGTTTATTAATCTTAATGCCTTCAATGTAGTTTCTAATCTTTATAGCCAAGGGTTCAATTGCCAAATCGAATAACAAAGGAGAGAGCAGGCAGCCCTGTCTTGTACCCTGTTCTAAGCATATAGACTGTGACTCCTGCCCATGTATAACTAATTTAGATGTTGCCTGCCTACATATATTATTTACCAGGTTTAGAAATTTATCTTGGAATCCAAATTGTTTTAGTGAGGTTAGAATATGATCATGGCTGACTCGATCAAACGCCTTCTCGGCGTCGATCGCTATAATCGCCGTGTCGGATATACTTTCTGCTAACTTCGTTTCACTGTTCTTAAAGTAGTCGATAGATAAGAGGAGTTGCCTAATTTTGGATGAGGAACTTCTTTTTACGAGAAACCCCACCTGGTCTTTATGAATTACTTCCCCCAAGCCTCTTTGCATTCTCTTTGCCATGATTGAAGCGAATATTTTGTAATCCGTATTCAATAGTGCGATGGGTCTGTAGGACTCTCTGCACTGTGGATCTTTATCAGCTTTGGGTATTAATATAGTATGAGATGCTAAGAAGCTGGGAGGTATTAAATTATTCTGTTGGAAAAGATTGTTAAAAAGAATCGTCAACTGCAGAGTGTTTGCTTTACTTAAACTTTTATAGAATTGATTTGGCAACGAATCAGGACCCGGCGCTTTGTCTTTTTTCAGACTTTGAATTACTTGACTTACTTCCAGCTCTGTTATTGGAGCATTTAGCCCTAAATTAAATTCAGGGGACACTTTCATAGGAGAAATGTCTTTCCAAAAGCTCTCTTTTATATCCACGTTTACTGGATTCGCCGCATAAATTGCTTTGTAATATAGAAAAAAAGATTCAGAAATTTCTTCCGTTGAGGTAAGTAATGTATTATTAATTCGTATGGTTTCCACTGTTTTAGAAGATCTTGAATTTTTTACCAGTTTAGCCAATAGTTTGCCTGATTTGTTGCCAAATTTGTAAAAATTAGATTGATATCTAAGGTCTGCTTGAGTTGCGTTGAGAAGTAAGAGGGTATCTCTTTCTTCTTTGGCTTTGATATAATTTCTCCAGTTCTCATTGGATGATATATTTATATATCTGTTATAAGCATTGATTACTGTATTAATAACTTGTCTTTCCCTCAGATGGGTTTTTCTCTTAATATTTGCCATATAAGCAATTGTGTCCCCCCTCAATACCGCTTTCGCTGTTTCCCACAGTGTCAAAGGACTCGCCACTGAGTCTTTGTTGTTTCTAATATATTCCTCCCATTTTTCTCCTATCCACTCTCTAAATTTTGCATTCTTGTCCAGATACTTAGGATAATAAAACACCTGTCTTTTGATGCCAAGCTTTGAGGCTGAAATGTTTAATGTAATAGGAGCATGATCGGATAATAGAATTTCGGGTATATGTGCACTGGCCCCCATGTGGTAGAGGCTATCATTGATTAACATCAGATCAATTCTTGATAAAGATTTGGTTGTTTTAGAACAGCATGTATATTTTCTAGAGTCAGGATTTTGAACCCTCCAGATATCTCTAACTGCTAGGTTTCGCGTAATAGATTTGAATATTTTATTTTTCAATTTGTCTTTTTTGTTTATCTTTTGTTTTACACCGTATCTCAATCTATCTATTGGGGCTTGTGGGGTCATATTGAAGTCCCCTGCTATGACTAAGTGACCTTCCGCTATTTGCAGGATTTTAGCCTGGAGAGAGTCCCAGAACCCATACTCAATTATATTTGGTGCATACAAATTACATATAGTGAAAATTGAGTTGACAATTTTTAATTTTAAAATTATAAACCTGCTGTCTGGGTCTATCAGAGTGTCTAGTTTTTCGTAAGTTAGTTTCTTACCAATCAGGATTGCAACCCCCTTACTCCTATTAGCTGAAGGAGCAAAAATACATTCCGCCACCCAGGAGGATTTCAATTTTAACGATTCCTCTGCGTTCAAGTGTGTTTCCTGGAGTAGCGCTATCAGGGACTTGGTTTTCTGCAAGTGTGTCAAGATTGTTTTTCGTTTGATAGGAGATGTAATCCCTCCAATATTCCATGACGTGATTTTAATATCTTTATTCCTAAGATTATTCATGTATCTTTACAAGGGGGAGTGGATATGCACAGGTAGTAACCCTTATACTCTCTAGAGCCCGAGCAGGAGGGGAGGGAGGGGGCGAGAAAGCCAAGGGATAGAGAAGGAAGAAAAAAAAATAAAAAAAAATATAAACCCTTTATCATCCTTAGTGTAATTGACACAATCCTTATTTTTTACAATAGATTTAACAATTAGCCCCATGTTCCACTATCTTTTTCTCAGCGTCAGCTGCTGAATAAAAAAAAAACGTTTGACCATCGTGTGTAAGTCTAAGTTTGGCTGGATATATAACCGTAGCTTGCCAGCCCATCTTCAGCATCCTACCACAGACCAGAGAGAGCTCCTTCCTCTTTGTGGAGGTTTCTATAGCGAAATCTTGAAATAACAAAATTTTATTCCCATTGTAAAAAATGGGTTGATGTTTTTGGTAAGATTGAAGAAGCAATACTTTATCCTGATAATTCAGGAATTTTGCGATAATTGGTCTGGGTCTGGTGAGATTGGTTGAAGAATCAGGAGCCCTCCCCAGCCTGTGCACTCTTTCAATAGCGATGCTTGTTTGCGCTAGGGGGATTTTTAACAGTTGTGGTAAGGTGTGTGTCATCACCTGCATGAGCTCATCCTGCCTAACTGATTCTGGAAGACCAATAATTCTGAGGTTGTTCCTCCTTGATCTATTTTCTAAATCTTCTACCTTCGCTTTTAATTTCAGGATCTCAGATTGGTGATCTTCAAGCTTAGAAAAATAACCATTTGACATATCCTCCAGATCTGAGATTCTCTGTTCTGCCTCTTGGATTCTTTTTGAAAATTGTCTGACCTCTACGGTCAGTAGGGAGATATCTTGTCTGATTTCATTTTTCAGTAAGTCAAATTTCGGAGTGATAGCTTCTAATCAGTGACGTGCAGTCACAGGAGGCAGGGGAGGCAGTGCCTACCCTGTCCAATGAGGGAAAAAAGATTTGTAATTAATATATTTATTAAAAAAAAAATATGTTTATTATCTCAATAATTTTTTTTTTTTTACCACCCTCGCGCCCCAAGGGTACCCCCCCCACCCCCACGCGGCGAGCCGCGATACTCATTCATTTTAATTTCTATTTTCTAGTGTGTGTGTGACGCGTACGTTAGAATAGACACAGTAGACTTTGCGCATGCGCTGCGCTGTTCACCGACCGCATGTCATGATGATCCATCCATTGTTGCGCAATTAGGAGGCAGTGAGCCGGTCCGCTGCCCTCCATTATTGCGCAACAATGGATCTAAAGCTCACTTAGAGCTGCGCCACCCAGTGGTGAGTCGCCCGGGCCCTGTACAAGCTCAAATGGAGGCGGTTCTCAAAACCGCCTCCATGATGAGCTAGGTCACTTCAGCCAATCACAGCATGCCATTGCCTGCAGGGCTGCTGATTGACAGGTGGCTGGGCCATGTGACCATTGACGTTGCGTTGCGCGCGCTGAGAGTAACAGTGGCGGGAAGACTCAGTGGAGGGAGAGCAGCTCAGAGAGAGTGTCTGTCTGCGTGCCCGACTGCCGTGCTGCACTGCTGCCTAAACTGCCCCACTTGGCTGTCAGTGACTGGTGGACTGGAGGAGCCGAGAGCGAGACTGTCACAGTGTCACTGAGGAGGAGACTCAGGAGGAGAGTGACAGTGACACAGTGTGATCGACCGACCGTGGTGGTGTTGTGGATGGAATCATCATTCTTCCTGATCCTATCTTCTTATTCTCATCAGCCAGGTAAGGAAGGAAAATACCAGAACATTTACTGTCTGGTTATTGTTAACCAACCACCTATATTAAAAATGTTGAACTGTTCATAATGTGGGTCTGGGACTGGGTAGTGTGGGTAGGGTAGGCAATGGCATTGGCATATACTGGTAGTGGTGGTAGACATTTTTATTATAAATAAATATTTTATATACATATATTAATATAATTTTATTAGATAGAAGACAAATAAATAATTATTAACAAACATACATATAAATTATATTTAATTTGATTAAAGTAATCTAATCTCTTATTTAAGATTATTTATTTTTCTTTTTGAATACTTTAAGTGTTAAGCAATAATTATTAGTAATACTTAACACTTAAAGTATTCAAAAAGAAAAATAAATAATCTTAAGTAAGAGATTAGATTACTTTAATCAAATTAAATATAATTTATATGTAGTAATTTGTTAACAATTATTTATTTATGTCTTCACTTCAAGTTCAATCTATATTATGTAAATAAAATTATATTATATGTATTACTATTAATAATAGGAATTAGGAAATATTACCAACCAGTGAACTGTGAAGCACATAGTGGTGTATAAATAACGGATTTTTATTAAATAAAAAAAATCAATATTGTGCAATAATATCTAAAAAAAGCAGACAGTTATGTGTATAATTATAGTGTTCATGATACTATCCATTCAGATGGCTGCTGACATATTAGCTATTATTGGAGCCCTTCTTAGTCCTCAGAGTGTGTGCATCCCAGCAGCCCTGAATTTGCACTTTTGCAGAAGTGCAAGAAACTTAGGTCAAAGTAACTAGTAATTGTAATTGAACTAGATCTGATAGAATCATTATATATTATGATCAATTTCTCATAATTATAAATTAAGGTTAAAGGCTTTTTTTCCTCACTGACACTGACTGACATACATTCCGGCTGATTAGTTAAAGGGACATGAAACCCACATTTTTTCTTTCATGATTTAGAAAGAGAATGTAATTGTAAAATATTTCTAATTTACTTCTATTATATAATTTGTTTTATTCTCTTGATATTCTTTGCTGAAAAGCATATCTAGATATTCTCAGTAGCTGCAGAATCCGATTGGTTACTGCACATAAAAGCCTCATGTGATTGGCTCACCCATGTGCATTGCTTTTTCTTCAAATAAGGATATTTAAAAAATGAAGCAAAATAAATAATAGAAGTAAATTGTAATGTTGTTTAAATATGTATGTTCACTTCTATCTGAATCATTAAAGAAAGATTTTGGGTTTAGTGGCCCTTTAAGTATTCTTTCTTGCCACTGTGAGTTGGGAAATGAGTTCTGCAATCTGCAGTGCTTAAAACAAAAGTGATATTATACTAAAGTATAGACTTAATAATCACAATTTTTTTTGCCACCTGCAAAATTAAAATTCAGTCAGTGAAAGGAGGACAATGTGATTTTATTTTAAAATAGATTACATCATGTCAGCAGTTATCTGATTCTGCCATAAGAAGATTCGAAGTTTGTTTGACTCAGAACTTGAAGTCCTCCAAAAAAATGAACACAATTTGCAATTGTTTGAAGTGTGCAGTGTTTGTTTCTAAGTAAAAAGTACAGCAAAGATAACTAAATTATTCCATAAGATGTGACTGCTGGGCTTGCTTGCAGTTATTTATATTTTTTGGCATCCATCATAGCATGCCATGCAATGTTCTGGATGCCGAAAAATATAAATAACTGCAAGCCCAGGCCAGCAGTGACATCTTATGGAATCATTTAGTTGTCTGCTGTACTTTTTACTTAGAAGCACTGCACACTTCAAACAATTGCAATCATATAATTTTTCATGTCCTTATG